>NW_916456.1:0-1780 GCF_000209065.1 Trypanosoma cruzi
GGTGGTGGTCAGAGGCACTCTCTTTCACTGTCTGTTTGCGTGTTCACACATTGAACACCAAACAACCCGGAACTATCCGCTGCTTGGAGGAATTTCGCGAGATCCTGCCCACAACGGTGCTGCACTCGGCGGATCGTTTTCGAGCGGCTGCTGCACCACACGTTGTGGTCTAAATTTTTGTTTCGAATTATGAATGGTGGTGGTCAGAGGCACTCTCTTTCAATGTCTGTTTGCGTGTTCACACACTGGACGCCAAACAACCCGGAACTATCCGCTGATTGGAGGAATTTCGCGAGCTCCTGCCCACAGGGGTGCTGCACTCGGCGGATCGTTTTCGAGCGGCTGCTGCACCGCACGCTGTGGTCTAAATTTTTGTTTCGAATTATGAATGGTGGTGGTCAGAGACACTCTCTTTCAATGTCTGTTTGCGTGTTCACACACTGAACGCCAAACAACCCGGAACTATCCGCTGCTTGGAGGAATTTCGCGAGATCCTGCCCACAACGGTGCTGCACTCGGCGGATCGTTTTCGAGCGGCTGCTGCACCACACGTTGTGGTCTAAATTTTTGTTTCGAATTATGAATGGTGGTGGTCAGAGGCACTCTCTTTCACTGTCTGTTTGCGTGTTCACACACTGAACGCCAAACAACCCTGAACTATCCGCTGCTTGGAGGAATTTCGCGAGATCTTGCCCACAACGGTGCTGCACTCGGATAATCGTTTTCGAGCGGCTGCTGCACCACACGCTGTGGTCTAAATTTTTGTTTCGAATTATGAATGGTGGTCAGAGACACTCCCTTTCACTGTCTGTTTGCGTGTTCACACACTGAACGCCAAACAACCCGGAACTATCCGCTGCTTGGAGGAATTTCGCGAGCTCCTGCCCACAACGGTGCTGCACTCGGCGGAACGTTTTCGAGCGGCTGCTGCACCACACGTTGTGGTCTAAATTTTTGTTTCGAATTATGAATGGTGGTGGTCAGAGGCACTCTCTTTCACTGTCTGTTTGCGTGTTCACACACTGAACGCCAAACAACCCGGAACTATCCGCTGCTTGGAGGAATTTCGCGAGATCCTGCCCACAGGGGTGCTGCACTCGGCGGATCGTTTTCGAGCGGCTGCTGCACCACACGCTGTGGTCTAAATTTTTGTTTCGAATTATGAATGGTGGTGGTCAGAGACACTCTCTTTCAATGTCTGTTTGCGTGTTCACACACTGAACGCCAAACAACCCGGAACTATCCGCTGCTTGGAGGAATTTCGCGAGCTCCTGCCCACAGGGGTGCTGCACTCGGCGGATCGTTTTCGAGCGGCTGCTGCACCACACGTTGTGGTCCAAATTTTTGTTTCGAATTATGAATGGTGGTGGTCAGAGACACTCTCTTTCAATGTCTGTTTGCGTGTTCACACACTGAACTCCAAACAACCCGGAACTATCCGCTGCTTGGAGGAATTTCGCGAGATCCTGCCCACAGGGGTGCTGCACTCGGCGGATCGTTTTCGAGCGGCTGCTGCACCACACGTTGTGGTCTAAATTTTTGTTTCGAATTATGAATGGTGGTGGTCAGAGACACTCTCTTTCAATGTCTGTTTGCGTGTTCACACACTGAACGCCAAACAACCCGGAACTATCCGCTGCTTGGAGGAGTTTCGCGAGATCTTGCCCACAGGGGTGCTGCACTCGGCGGATCGTTTTCGAGCGGCTGCTGCACCACACGTTGTGGTCTAAATTTTTGTTTCGAATTATGAATGGTGGTGGTCAGAGACACTCTCTTTCAA
>NW_916457.1:0-1780 GCF_000209065.1 Trypanosoma cruzi
TCTTTTACCTGCACTCGCGTCTATTGGAACGTGCTGCCATGCTTTCGCCCGGAAAGGGCGGTGGCTCCGTGACTGCTCTCCCCATCGTGGAGACGCTCTCCAATGACGTGACGGCGTACATCGTGACGAACGTGATCTCCATCACTGACGGCCAGATCTATCTCGATACGAAGCTTTTCACCGGTGGCCAGCGGCCCGCAGTGAACATTGGTCTCTCCGTGTCGCGCGTGGGTTCGTCCGCTCAGAACGTGGCGATGAAGGGTGTTGCTGGTAAACTGAAGGGTATTCTTGCCGAGTACCGCAAGCTGGCCGCCGACTCTGTGGGCGGGCAGCAGGTGCAGACGATCCCCATGATCCGTGGTGCACGCTTCGTTGCGCTGTTCAATCAGAAGCAACCGTCGTACTTCATGAGCGCCATCGTATCACTGTATGCGTGCCTGAATGGCTACCTGGACGATGTGAAGGTGCAATACGTGAAGTTCTACGAATACCTGCTGGTGCACAAGGACCTGAGCATCATGTATGGATCGGCGAAGAACAAGTTTTTCTACATGTACATGCACGAACTGAACTATCTGATCCGTTTCTTTACCCTAAATAGCCCTGTCCTACACGACGAGCTTGAGGAGATGCTGAAGCAGCACACACAGCTTTTCCTGCAACACTACCAGTCAAAGATGAATGCAATAAAGAGCGAAAAGGAGGTGAAGGCGCTGAAGAACCTATTGTATTCCTGCAAGCGCGCTGTATAGATTGACGGTGATGAATTGCCGAGGAGCGGTGGATTGGGAATCTAATTACCAGCGGGCCTCCTTCTTATTCGTTTGTTTAGGTAATATAATTAGCATTAGGTGATGTATGGACGGAGGTCCTCCCGCTGTTTTGTTTGTTTACCTTAATACATTCTCCGTGTAGGTATTGTGAGCGGAGTTGTAGGAACAGTAGCAAAAGAGCATTTGTGCTCTTCCAGGATTTGTGAGAATGTGTGCTGGGGGCCGCGGTTGGTGGCCGAAATGGCTGTTTTTTGAACTGCCCGGTAATGCACACTTTGTTTTTGTCCCTTATTTCTGTTTTTTGCAGAGTAACCTCTAGCTCCATATGCGCCGTTTCTTTTCCAAGTTTGCTGCGGGCCTGCCGGCACGCTTCGCCTCCACAGCACCACCGGCGGGCAGCGCGAAGGCCGCTGCCTCGGCTGCCGCGGGACAGAAGTCGTTCTTTAAGGCGACGGAGATGATTGGCTATGTGCACTCCATCGATGGCACCATTGCCACGCTCATACCTGCACCTGGCAACCCTGGCGTGGCTTACAACACCATCATCCAGATCCAGGTGAACCCGACAACGTTTGCCGCCGGCTTGGTATTCAACCTGGAGAAGGACGGCCGCATCGGCATTATTCTGATGGATAACATCACGGAGGTCCAGTCTGGCCAGAAGGTGATGGCGACGGGCCAGCTGCTCCACATTCCCGTGGGCGCGGGCGTGCTTGGCAAGGTGGTGAACCCACTTGGCCACGAGGTCCCCGTCGGCCTGTTCACACGCAGCCGCAGTCTGCTGGAACAAACAGTCGGCAAGGTGGACACCGGCGCTCCGAACATCGTGTCACGCTCTCCAGTGAACTACAACCTGCTCACCGGTTTCAAAGCTGTAGACACAATGATTCCCATTGGCCGTGGCCAGCGCGAGCTGATTGTGGGCGATCGTCAGACGGGAAAGACATCCATTGCCGTGTCCACGATCATCAACCAGGTGCGCATCAACCAGCAGATCCTGTCGAAGA
>NW_916458.1:0-1780 GCF_000209065.1 Trypanosoma cruzi
TGTTGGCATTGTGGGAATGGAGGTGAACGACGACGGTGTGCTTTTGAAGCGTATGAATGGTGGTGAAGAAATGCGGGAAAAGATTAAGTACCATCGTGTTATCCATGCTAGAGTTCGTGCTCTTGCAAAAGCTGCAGGGATGTACCGCGGGATTGACGCAGCGAAATCGAAGGAGGAGGTTTTAAATGCATTGTGCACAATGGTACTGGGTTGCTGTGCACAGCCCCCACAGCGTGGGATACGGACAGACCTGTATGCTAACTCGGCGGCGGCGACAATGGTGGACGATCATGTGGAGTACTGTGATGTTGTCACACGCCTTCTTGAGCTTGTAAAACCTCCGAAGGGAGTTGTACATTATCCTGGCACGACGGATTATACCCCTTTTTCAACCCGGGAGATGTCTGACAAGAATCGAGTCTCCGCGATCAAGGCTTACTACGGTGTGCGGCGTCTGAACGATGGCACTCGTCACATGCTGATGTATCACGATGCAAAATTATACCTCATCCCCACACACCTCAAAGCCGTGTTGCGGATACCCGAGAGGGCGTGGTTGGGGACGAAGCTTGACTCCATTGGGTGCTTTGTGCTGGAGGGCGACTTGGTGCGGCTTCCGAAGGAGCGTAATTGTGAGAAATTTCTTGTTTTTGACGTCTTCTTCTGGAGTAACGCGGGGAAGCCGGAGGAGAATAAAGTGGGGCCGATGAATTGGGCCGATCGTCAGGCATTCCTCGCCACACACATGTGCGCTGAGAGTAAGGCATTCTTCTCCACAGGATCCGACTGTGTCGTGGTCCATCAGGCGACATTGAACTTGGAGAAAATTTTTGACCTGTTGAATTCTTCCGAGAACAAATCAGAGGGCATTCTTTTTCAGCCCATCAACCCTGCGCATGGCTACGACAAATTGTACGTCTGGCGTCCGCCATCGAATATAACTGTGGATTTCCGCATTGGCGCATTAAGAAGTTCCAAAACCGACACGGATTTATTGGAGAGTGATGCAAAGGAGGCAGCGACAGCAACAAAGGCAGCGCCGGTGGAGGAGGCCGCGGCAACAAGTGATGTTGACAACAGCTCTTTTTCCCACACCGCGCAGCAGTCAAATTTGCAGCCGCTACCAGCTGATTTGAATCAGGCGGCGAGCACACTTTCAGCATCCCAATGCACGAGCAGTACGGTTGGGGCTGGTCGAGGTGCCCATTCCGAGGGCCACATCACGCGCACGTTTGAGCTGGAGGTGTATGATAAGTACGAGAAGGAATACACACAGTTCGAGGACTGTACAGTTGAGGTGAAACACTCGGATGTGGTGGAAGGTTGTATCTGCACCTGTGTCCTTTCTGATGAGAAGGAGTGCACTTGGAAATTTCAGCGGATCCGCTACGATGTGCTTCGTCCTGCATATAAGCGGGATGTGACGTTCTTGCTCGAGCATTGTATTATCCCCAAAGCGAAGTTACTGCAATGGCTGACTCATGAGAAGATCGTTCCCCCGACGACGAATGAAACGTCGGCAATGCGGTCCATGGCGCCACCGCTTCCATCACCGGGATCGACTCCGTCAAAGTCCCCGACGCTTCATTCAGCGTCGTTGCCCACGTACGCCACCGCTCTCATGATGCAGCAAAGTAATGCCCAATCGCATGCGCCGATGCGGATGTCTGCACCTTTGGCAGATAGTGTTTCGTATCAGGAGTTGTTGGTGCCAGGTTCCCTCACACGAGGCTCACAATTGCATGGGGTTTCTTCGCAACCGCACTCCAAAGTTCTCTCG
>NW_916459.1:0-1780 GCF_000209065.1 Trypanosoma cruzi
GGGAGCATCGCATACGTCTGCGTTGCGGCATACGGCGTGAACTCGTAACTTCGCCCAGCCTTCGCGTGCGGTGGTGCGTACGAGCTCAGGCCAAATAGCTCTCGCACCTCCGCGTCATGCATTGCTCGTGTTCGTGCTGTATAGCGGCGAAATCGACGAATTTCACGGTCGCCTAACCGCCGCACAAAATCAGCCAGTACCCCACGACACCACAAGGCGTAGTCCGCAGCGAAGTCACGCTGGAGCTCATGTCGCTGATCCGCCTTCATCTCGCTGTAGCAGTCAATGACGTCACTGAACGGAAGGCCTTTGGGGTCAAGGAAGCGTGCCACACCGCACGCGGGGAGATAACCCTGCGGCCACTGCGCAATTTGGCTTGACGGAAACAGGCGCTGGACGGTTGCGTTGTCCAAACGATGAACACGCCCCCGCTTTTCTTGTGCCGCCCGTACAGCCGTGCGGCTGATCATTGTCGCCAACGTGAAAGGTACTCACACGCCACCCACCGCCACCACGCCGTACGGTTGTCGATGAGCAGTTCTAGAATTATGTATGCGCATGCATACAAACAACAAGAAGAGAAGGAAGGAACCTGCAGGATGTGCGTGGCTGCGCCTATTTCCACCAGAGAGCCAGCAGAGCACACCCGTGAAGAGGAGCACACAGCCCATGTCACCCAAACCTCATTTCTCATCCTCCCCAATCCACGCGATTTACAGACCCGCAGACCTATATATACCTATATATATATGCACAAATACAAATGTCGTTTACACTTCATGCCCACCCAATCTTACTTCGCTTTTCCCTTTTTCTCCGGCGTTCTCCGTTTCTGCTTCTCTCGCCCAATGTGCCAGTGGCGAGAACTGAAAAAACAAACAAACAACGAAACAGGCAAGCAATTCAATGGATCCGTGTGGATATATATATATATATATGTCTGTGCTTATTTATAATCTTTCTTCTACGGTGGTGTGGGAAGCAACAAAACACGAGTAGAAGGAAGAGACAGTTGGCGACAACCCCGCAGCCATGCGTCGGCAACCATCATCCCTCACCCTCCATGTATACAAAATTATATGGAGATGCTCCACAATAACCCTCTTCTCCACCGGCAGCAGGTGGAATTTCACTTCTTGCTTGGAACCGACATGGCTTCTTGCGCAAACACAGAGAAAGAGGCCGCACCACTCAACAAGGATAAACGCAGAACACAAGGAAAGATAAGATGACACGTGGATACACCAAACGCCACCCATCGCATAATAAAAAATGCGTGCAAAAAATGAAGTGAGACGCAGCGAATACGGTGCCACTGCTGTCTGCACACGCGCACATAGGCGCAGACACAGAAGCATGCATACACAACAAGTTCTGTCCCTTTCGTTTATGCCTCCCCTACTCTTCCTATTGCCGCTGCTACCTCTCACATAGCCAACAACTCACATCGGTGTGGCCCTGTAGTGTCGTGTGGTGGGCGATAGCACCAAAAGATCCCCATTCTTCCATCCTCGCCCTCCCGTTTTGAAAGTCCGCATTTCCTGCATGGTGGTGTAGTCTCCCGCGTGGAAAACAGGCCTGTCGACGCGTAGGAGCGCTACGTCTCTCACCTGCGGCTTCTTGTCACTGCCAACAAACACATGGGAAAGACGCACATTGGCAGCGGGCGTCGGTGGCGGCCGCCTATCCCTCGGCTGGGCCCTCTTGGCGGCCGACGGGGCACCCTTTCGCGTCTCGTCCCTCTGCTTCTTCTCACCTTCTGTGCGTTCACGTTTGGAGG
>NW_916460.1:0-1780 GCF_000209065.1 Trypanosoma cruzi
GGATAGCGCCGAGAGTGATGAGCTTTAAGGACATGATGTTAGACTTCAGCGCCCCCTGAGGCACTGGTGTTCCACCTCAACATGCAGAATGAGTTCCCTCAGCTGCTGTCACCGCTGTCGCTGCCCACTCGAGAGTCCGTTTTGGACGTTGCGGCGTCGCGCCTTGTGGCGGTTTTTCACGCCATGAACAACGGTGTGCCCGTCATTCGCTACCAAAGCAGGAGCAGCATCTGCCATGGGTTTGCTAGGAATTTCTTTGAGAGGCTTGCCAAGCTCTGCTACGACGAGCCGGATTTCAAGAGGGGCGCAGACAGCCGCGGCAACCCGGTGCTGATAATCGTTGATCGAGGCTTCGACACGGTGACGCCGCTGATGCACCAACGCACATACCAGTGTCTTCTCGACGACCTGATGCCGCTGGAGAATGAAGTGTATGAGCAGACCTTCCAGAATCGCCTGGGGGTGGACTCAAAGCGGCAGTACTCGATTGACGAGGAGGATGTGTACTGGTGCGCCTACCGTCATCGTTTCTTTGCGCAGTGCCTGGAGGAGCTCCCGGCGGCGCTGAAAAAACTCCACGCGGATCACCCGGGATTGGCGCAGGGCGTGGAGCAGAAGGCCAATCTTGCGGAGTTGGGGAGTTCGGTGCGGGCTCTGCCGGAGTTTCAGGAGAAGCAGGCCAGACTGTCGCTGCACATCGACATTTGCACGAGGCTTGTGGCGCAGTACCGGGAGAAGCGACTGGCGGAGGTGTGCGAGGTGGAGCAAGACATCGCCGCCGGGCGCAAACCCTTCAGGAAAAACCTGGATGGCGTATGGCGCCTGACGAAGGATGCCGCGATACCCCGGCCAGTGCGCCTTCGTCTTCTCCTGTTGCTTGTGGCTGCGAGCAGCGCCGACGAGTTGACGGAGGCCAAGAAGCAGCAGCTGATCCAAGACGGTGAACTGACGGCCGACGCCCATTTGTTTGCGAACCTCGAGCATGTGACGAGGAGGGCCGGGAACGTGCAGCGAGACGGCGCAGCGTCGGCGCAGAGCGAACGGAGCACGAGTCATTCTGCGAGCAACGCCGCGACGGACGGGGATCCGTTTCTGAATCAGGCCTACATGATTATGGAGGCTGCGGCAAGAAATGGACTGAACGCGTCTGAATATCCAATGATGAACTCCCCGTACGAGTCGAGGGCATCCGCGGCGGGTGGCGGGGCACCGATGGAGGCGGTGGGCAGGAAGAAGACGTTGCGGGTTGGGCTTTCGTTGGCATCGATGCAGCGCGACCATGTGATGGGACCAAATGGCGCCAGTGGGAGCCAAAACAGTGGAGCAGCAGGAAACAACGCCGGGCCGTTTCAGGGGGGTAGAGATAAAGGGGAGAATCGGCTTGATCTGGGTGGTGGTGCTGGGACGATTGCCCTCACAAGCCCTCAGCGCATTGTGCTGTTTGTTTTGGGTGGGGTGACATGCAGCGAGAGGCGGTCGGCCTACGAGGTATCCAAAAAGTATGGCCGTGAGGTGATCATTGGAGGCACCTCGCTGCTGCGTCCTGAGGTGTTTGTGCAGGGACTTAGTACCCTACGGTAGTGCGACTCACGGGCGAGACACGCACAGGAACGCATCGGGGGAGGAAGAGGGGGAAATATATACAAACACACACGATTACAGGTGTCTGTGGGGATTGTGTGCGCTTCCATTCTGCATTCTGTACTTTTCCCTGAAGGTGTTTCATACG
This sequence comes from Trypanosoma cruzi, assembly GCF_000209065.1. Taxonomy (NCBI): domain Eukaryota; phylum Euglenozoa; class Kinetoplastea; order Trypanosomatida; family Trypanosomatidae; genus Trypanosoma; species Trypanosoma cruzi. Next base: position 1,730 of record NW_916460.1, read on the forward strand.
ATGCACGTGTGTGTTTTAACAGCAGCGCTGATTTTCTTTTGCTTTTGTGTT
>NW_916463.1:0-1781 GCF_000209065.1 Trypanosoma cruzi
TACTTTGTGTATGCATATATGTATCGATGTACTTTTGTGGATTATTTCACTATTTCTTCCTTCTCTCCTTGTTTTTACGTCGCTCCACATTTGTCTCAGTGGTTGCTTTACTACGGCCACACACGGGTAGCTTGAGCCGCGGATGTCTTTTTCTTTTTGATGTCATTTTGTGTTGGGCAATAACGCGGGCACGTTTGTCAAGCATCCACTCCCCACGGCATGCTGCCTGATATTTTGGAGTCATCCCCGATGTAACGCAGGCACAACCGCCGTGGCAGGCATGGGAATTAAGATGGGACGCGGGGCAGCGAAAGATATTGTGCGGCACATGTGTCTGTCGCATTTGTTCTGTCGAGGAGGTCTTCAATGTGGAAGAAGAGGGATGCACATTGCACGATTCCGAGGCTTGGAGGAGTTATTGCCCTGCCCCTCTTTTATTATTATTTTGTATGACGCCTGGTTCCCACCCGTGTCCGCCTCGATTTGCCTCCCTGAGTGGAGCTGCGCCGTGGCCATCCTTTTGGTTGTTTGCGGGAGGAAAAACACATTGCGAGCGACGAAACCACACATCATGCATGCGGCGTCCAGGGACGTACGTATTTGAGGTGGGGTGCACATATGTGGATGTCATGTGGGACGAAGCGGGGGTTGACTGCCCAACCGTCACTCCTTTTCTGGAGAGTGTGCTCCCCTTTTTGATTTGTTGCCCTTTTGCCTCAAGGCACGGTGGGATTGGACAGCACCGTCCCACGAAAGGTCCTGCACACGTACACACTCTCATGCCACTGTCGCCCCCGGAGTGGGGTGTAAAACCCAAATTCCTGCTGCTTTTGCATTGACGCAATTATTTATTTATTAACTGACGCCGTTCTGTCCGGCGTGTCACTTTGATTGGATTGTGTGGGACTTCCCGCCAACACCATCAAACAAAACAGGCTGAATATTTCACGTATTTAAATGCCATCTTGCGCGCAAGTATTTTTTTCACTTGTTCAGTTGATGTGCACTCGAGCAGCGAGGGATTTGGAACTATGCGTGCGTGGGATTTTTCCTGCCATGTGAACTGCGGGAAACACCGAGGGACTGTCACTTTGACTCCGCAGAGTTGTTGTGTCTTTTTGGGGGGGTTGGCAGGGAAATTCCATGCAGCCTGCTACTGCTGGTGTGTCCCCAAATGTTGTCACTCCATGCGAATAATGTGCTTCAGCGAGTGAGGGTGTTGGTTGGGTTTGTGTGCACTCTGATTCTGTTTGCCACTTTGTGCGGGCACGCAACGCTTGAGTGGTGGGAAAATGGAGCGGGGCGACGCATGGCTGCGTCCCGCCCATCGTTCACTGCACGATGGTGTGGTGCACATTGTGTTGTTGACTCTGGGATGTGACTGCGGTCCCCTGCGCGGCAATGGCGGTGGGTGGAGGAGAGTGTTGGCCCGCGGCGGGACGGTGGGATCGTGTTTTCTTTTTATTCTTTCGTGAAGGTGCACACTTATTTTCAGTGTTAGTGATAGGGCAAACAAATAAACAGACAACGTGAATAAAATGAAATAAAATATAAAAGGGCGATAATGTGGCGGTGTTGTGGCCGATTGCACGTTGCGTTGCTGCGGGGGCGGTGGGTCTTGACTGCTTCACCGACAGGCGTTGCAGTGCGGCTGCATGGCGCGCCGACCGCCCCGCCGTGCGAGTGCCACGCCCAATGCCATTGGGACTGCGGGAGGAAACAGCCGCGACTGTCCTTTGGAGCCAGCGGCACCTGCTGGCCGCGGTTGGGCGGTGCGAGTG
>NW_916464.1:0-1781 GCF_000209065.1 Trypanosoma cruzi
GGCGTGTGCGGCCCCTCGCTGCTCGGCACTCCAGTGGGATCACCAAAAGCACCAATTCGGGAACATTCGACCACCGCCACAGCAGTCACGCTCCCCATTTCTCACAAAGGCGAAGGCTTGCAGCGGCGCAGCGGACGGCGGCATGCACAGTCGCAGAGTAATGGACTGCCGCGGGAAGCACGCAACGGCGATGCGCCCCTCCTTTTGGGAAACCCAACAAAAAACATGTGTCGCGCAGTCCCCGTGAGCAACACACATTGAACCGTATTCAGCTCCCCTACTGTGGCCATCCGCACACACAGCATGAGTGCGACAACGCAGGCAAGGAAGCACGAAATAACACCACGCATCCCTCCCATAAAGGCTTTGCGGCGTCCGTGCTGCCCTCAACAATAATTCCACCCCACATCACCCTTCTGCATATCCGCAACAAAAGGGCCCACACGGTGTGCACTACATTAGAGGTTCCTAAAGAGCAGACCGGATCATCAGAGCGCTGCCGTCTTCTCAACGTTGGGTAGAGGCTCTCTGATCCTTGTCGCCGCCAGCCTGCGGTATTATGGAGGGGCATTGCGTTCTCGACATATCTCTCCATTTTCTCTCGCCGTCCCGACGCCGCAAATGAAGTAACGTCCCGCAAGTGATTCCGGACGTTCTGAAGAACGCGACGTGTCAGACTCACTGAAACTGTGCGTGTGTGTTATTACGGGCGAGCGACACAATGCCCTCGCACATCCATGTACTCCGATCCTGCGCAACACCCCATTTGGCGGCGCTGAAAACGTTAGACACCAAACACGCACAAATCGTACAATAAATGCCCCTGGAAAAAATAATAGTAATAACGTCAACACAGGCACAATGACAACAAGGTAACAAAAGAAATCCAACCTCTGCGCGCCCTCCCGCAAGAAGGTGAAGACACACACGCTTGTTCCCGTTAGCTTCACCCCAACTGCTCGGAATTGATGGGTCTATAGTAGGAGGAAACACGCTACTCTTCCCTCGCTCCCTGTCACGAGGCATGGCACTGCGCATATCCAGTGCATCTTCATCACCCACATACGTCCCTTTGGGGAATTGCCTCGGTAGTCACCAAGCACGCGCCGCTAGAAAGTGCACTCCCAGTCTATGCTGCTTCTCCTGAGCGACCTTGCTGCCTTGCCGCACAAACAAGTCCACAATTTACGCATTATGACTGCAGACACGTGCCAGTGGGGATTCCCGCCCTTTCCCTCAGCCTTACCAAGTGCGTACGCCATACAAATGCCGGTCATAGGGCAGACACACACAGGCGCAGATACCCGTGACAGTGCGTGAGACACTCGCCGCAGAATGAGGTGCCGCAGGTCTCCGCTCACTGATCCAGATTGACCATGCTGAAGCCCACGATTCCCGTGGGTTTGGCATCCCGATGGGTCGTCGTGGTTCGTTGGCTCCCATGGTGGAGGAGTGCCAAGCAAGCAAGAACCAAAAGCCTGGACACTCTGTGGAGTAAAAAAGATAGAAAACACGGGCTGGCGCGCGCACAGCTAAGCGCCATGGGAGAAACATGTCAGCTCATCCCATGGAAAACACTTCACCAACGCCACTGCAACATTGGCCTCTTGCTTCGTGGGTGTGTGACTTCTCTCTTCACTCTGTGCCAGCCTCCATCCAATTCCCCGTCCAGCAGTACTACACGTCGCACTGCGCTGCTTCCGCACAATCACGCCTCGCGGCCAATCATCGTGACGCACCGCCAACTGCGGTCGCATCAACCTCGAAAGCCCTCGCACCCT
>NW_916465.1:0-1781 GCF_000209065.1 Trypanosoma cruzi
GTTCCACACTGGACGCCAACAACCCGGAACTATCCGCTGCTTGGAGGAATTTCTCGAGATCTTGCCCACAGGGGTGCTGCACTCGGCGGATCGTTTTCGAGTGGCTGCTGCACCGCACGTTGTGGTCTAAATTTCTGTTTCGAATTATGAATGGTGGTGGTCAGAGGCACTCTCTTTCAATGTCTGTTTGCGTGTTCACACACTGGACGCCAAACAACCCGGAACTATCCGCTGCTTGGAGGAATTTCGCGAGCTCTTGCCCACAGGGGTGCTGCACTCGGCGGATCGTTTTCGAGTGGCTGCTGCACCGCACGTTGTGGTCTAAATTTCTGTTTCGAATTATGAATGGTGGTGGTCAGAGGCACTCTCTTTCAATGTCTGTTTGCGTGTTCACACACTGGACGCCAAACAACCCTGAACTATCCGCTGCTTGGAGGAATTTCGCGAGCTCTTGCCCACAGGGGTGCTGCACTCGCCGGATCGTTTTCGAGCGGCCGCTGCACCACACGCTGTGGTCTAAATTTCTGTTTCGAATTATGAATGGTGGTGGTCAGAGGCACTCTCTTTCAATGTCTGTTTGCGTGTTCACACACTGGACGCCAAACAACCCTGAACCATCCGCTGCTTGGAGGAATTTCGCGAGCTCTTGCCCACAGGGGTGCTGCACTCGCCGGATCGTTTTCGAGCGGCCGCTGCACCACACGCTGTGGTCTAAATTTTTGTTTCGAATTATGAATGGTGGTGGTCAGAGACACTCTCTTTCAATGTCTGTTTGCGTGTTCACACACTGGACGCCAAACAACCCTGAACTATCCGCTGCTTGGAGAAATTTCGCGAGCTCTTGCCCACAGGGGTGCTGCACTCGCCGGATCGTTTTCGAGCGGCCGCTGCACCACACGCTGTGGTCTAAATTTCTGTTTCGAATTATGAATGGTGGTGGTCAGAGACACTCTCTGTCAATGTCTGTTTGCGTGTTCACACACTGGACGCCAAACAACCCGGAACTATCCGCTGCTTGGAGGAATTTCGCGAGATCTTGCCCACAGGGGTGCTGCACTCGGCGGATCGTTTTCGAGTGGCTGCTGCACCACACGCTGTGGTCTAAATTTTTGTTTCGAATTATGAATGGTGGTGGTCAGAGACACTCTCTGTCAATGTCTGTTTGCGTGTTCACACACTGGACGCCAAACAACCCTGAACTATCCGCTGCTTGGAGGAATTTCGCGAGCTCTTGCCCACAGGGGTGCTGCACTCGCCGGATCGTTTTCGAGTGGCTGCTGCACCACACGCTGTGGTCTAAATTTCTGTTTCGAATTATGAATGGTGGTGGTCAGAGGCACTCTCTTTCAATGTCTGTTTGCGTGTTCACACACTGGACGCCAAACAACCCGGAACCATCCGCTGCTTGGAGGAATTTCGCGAGCTCTTGCCCACAGGGGTGCTGCACTCGGCGGATCGTTTTCGAGTGGCTGCTGCACCGCACGTTGTGGTCTAAATTTTTGTTTCGAATTATGAATGGTGGTGGTCAGAGACACTCTCTGTCAATGTCTGTTTGCGTGTTCACACACTGGACGCCAAACAACCCTGAACTATCCGCTGCTTGGAGGAATTTCGCGAGCTCTTGCCCACAGGGGTGCTGCACTCGGCGGATCGTTTTCGAGTGGCTGCTGCACCACACGCTGTGGTCTAAATTTCTGTTTCGAATTATGAATGGTGGTGGTCAGAGGCACTCTCTGTCAATGTCTGTTTGCGTGTTCACACCACTGGACGCCAAACCAACC
>NW_916466.1:0-1781 GCF_000209065.1 Trypanosoma cruzi
AGTGAGACCCGAAGAGAACATGTCTGCTGTTACGTTCCGAGGGGACACGACGCGTGGCACAGCGGCGTGCCCAAAACCTTCTCGCGGAGCCCGCACACGACACCGGCCACTGGCCGCGGAGTGTTTGCGTCCTGAAGGACGCTGCGGTGGAGTCTCTCCCTCCCTCCAGGCGGACGGACGCCTGATTTTCCCTTTGTTCTTACTCAGGCGGATGGCTGCGCGATGACACCACAACGAGGCAGTTGCTTTTACCATGGAGGGGTAATGTCTGCAGGGTTACGCATTGGGAATATGAATGGCGAATGCAATGGGAAAAGGAGTCTCATGGCACTTTTGTGCTGTGCGAATCGCATAAATTTTTCATAAGGCATGTAATTTGCTTTTTTGTGTTTTCTTGTGTGGGGAAACTGCCATGATGCATCGCTGTTGTGGCGTGTATGATTTGGAGTCCTTGCGTGTGGCCACTGCTTTACCGAATTCTCTTCCCACTTGTGTGAGTTTGTGTGTGTCAGGGGTGATATGCCTGCACTTCCTTTTGTCAAGTGTGTGCGGTGTCGGCGGTGCCACACGGGTGCGGGGACCGTAGCGAGCGGAATGCATGGACGAACCCTCCGCGCTCACCACGGTGTTGTTGGTTTTGTTGTTAGCTTTTCCCAACACTGTGCTGGGTGAGTGGCACCCACTTGCCGTCGTTGCGATGGTCCTCGTGCATGTGGTGTGCATCGCACGCTGTGCCATCACACTGTGTGGATGACTCTATTGTTTTGGCTGCCCGTCGGGACTGTGCCTATTGTTCCCATCTTTCTCATTTTCCTCCTTTGATTGATGGTGAGTGTTCGGCTTTAACTCCAGCCAACTGCGGGGACAAGGGAAAACAATGCGTGGAAAGCGCAAGAGAGAGCACGGCGATCATGAGGAGGGCCCTGCGTCCACTGTGCGGCGGGGAGATGGTCGCAGGGGAGCGAGGCCGGAGACCCACAGCGACACGGATCAACCCGCTACGACTCGCAGAAGGGCGAATGAGGTGCGGCGATTAATGTGGGCTATTTACATTCGGGTGGAATGATACATGCTGCAGGGATTGTAAGAGTCTGTGTACAATGCGAGGTGGCATCATGTTGTGGGGGTTCCTGGCGGCGAGTGGACGGGAATGGAAGTGAGGCTTATGAGGGGAACACCGAGGTTATGGACTTACAGGGCAGTTGGCGACACCCTCGAAAAGGATGACGGCGTGCAGCAATCCGGTGCAGCACGTCCCAGGCTGATGGCGCGCACCTCGGACAAGGCATGGCCGTACTCGTGGGGTGCGTGTGAATTCATTCGTGACTGCTATGTGAACTGTGAGGTGGAGCGAGTGTGGCAGATTGTCAAGGGCGATGTAACCGAATGGTTCGGCAGTCACGGTGAGACCGACTTTACGCCTGATCCGTGTGTGTTGATTGGGACGCCCGGGATCGGGAAGTCGGTGGCTGCCGGTTAGAACCTCCTTTACCAGCTGCTGCACTGCGATGCGGAGAAGCTCCCTGTGGTTGCGCGCTTTGTTTGTAATTGAGCATTCCTGTTTGACAAGACCACCCAAACTGTGCGAGAATACGTGGGTACTACAAGATCTGAGAGAGTCTTCTTTTTCTTTTTGGCAGCTGTGAGACTCTGCGACTGCGTGCTTGCCGTGCGTGTGGCATCGTTTGCCGTTGCTCCCTTGCTGTGTTGGTGGGGGAGTGGGCGAGAGACTGCGTCGGTGGAGTTGCGCCCCACTGGGAGAGGGAAGGCGCTGACCGCCG
>NW_916467.1:0-1782 GCF_000209065.1 Trypanosoma cruzi
TGTCGCTACTGTGCTCGATGGTGAGAAGAAGGCGCATGTGGGTGAATGCAACAACCGGCAACAAGGTAACGGTTCCACTGTCGCAGATTCACGGATACATGGATCAGGCCTTTGACCCGAGCGACCCCGACTTGTTTCACCTAAGCGACCTTCATGTGGCGACAACCCTTTACTGCATTAAGGAGCGTTTTGTGCAGTTGAAGCAACAGTACTCCCTCATGGGGGAGATGCTTCTCAGCGTCAACCCGTTCCGACTGATGCCGTTCAACAGTGATGCTCACCGGGAGAAGTACCTTAACTCCGCGCAAAACCACCTTTTGCCGCCGCACATTTGGCAGGTGGCGCACAGAGCCTACTCGCAGATTGTTATACGCGGCTTTGACAATCAGTCGGTTGTCATCTCCGGTGAATCAGGAAGCGGGAAGACGGAGAACACCAAAATGCTGATCTACTACCTTGGGGAGCTGAGCCACATGCACAGCAGCAACGCCATGCAGAAGAGCATTGCAGACAAGGTGGCGAATTGCCTGAAGTGGAGTAACCCACTGCTGGAGTCCTTTGGAAATGCTCGCACGGTGCGTAATGACAACTCGTCGCGATTCGGCAAGTACATCAAACTTTATTTTGATCCGAGCTCCGGAGTCATGGTTGGCGGACAGACTGTGACATACCTGCTGGAGAAGAGTCGGCTCCTACTACAGTCTGCGGGGGAGCGCAATTATCACATCTTTTACGAAATGCTTGCAGGGCTTTCGCCGGAGGAGAAGAAGGAACTCGGTGGTCTCAAGTCCGCCCAGGAATACAAGTGCCTAAGCGGTGGAAACACTTTTGTTCGACGTGGTGTCGATGGCAAAACCCTGGATGATTCGTTGGAGTTTCAAAATGTGCTTCATGCCCTCACCGCCCTTGGTGTTGAGGCCGATGTGCAGAGGAGCATTTTCAAGGTGTTGGCGAGTATTCTCCACTTGTTGGAGCTGCGCTTCAAATCCGAGCAAAACGACATGGCATGCTTTGAAGACGAAGCACCCTTTCTTACTGCCTGCTCTCTCCTGCAGCTGGACCCCGCCTTACTGCAGGAATGTTTTCTTGTGAAGAGCCACACGAGTCTCGTGACTATTTACGCCAACAAGACGGAGGCGGAGGGATTTTGCGGGGCGTTTTGTAAGGCCATTTACGTTGGCCTCTTTGACCGCCTTGTGGATTTTGTGAATCAATCCATTGATGCGCGGGGCGAAGTTAGCCGCTGCAAGTACATTGGGCTTCTTGACATTTTTGGCTTTGAGAAGTTTACACGTAACAGTTTTGAGCAACTATGCATCAACTACGCCAACGAAGCCTTACAAAACCACTACAACAAATACACCTTTCTTAATGACGAGGCGGAGTGCGAAGCTGAAGGCATTGAGGTCCCCAAAATTGTTTTTCCCGACAACTCGGAATGTGTACAAATGCTTGACCAAAAAAAGATTGGCGTATTCTCCATGCTTGACGAGGAGTGCCACTTCAAGGGTGGCACGGTGGAGCGCTTCACCCATAATCTTTGGGATCAGTGGGCAAATAAAAGCAAATACTTTGTGCTGCCCAAGAGTACAGTACCGAACCAGTTTGGTGTCAATCACTACGCGGCATTTGTGAACTATAACACCGATGAGTGGCTGGAGAAGAACACGGATAGAGTGAAGGAAGAGGCGTATCAGTGCATCCTCAACTCCGGGGATCCATTTATTCGAACCCTGACGCCGAAGGATTCCTTGTTAGATAAGCGCAAGCAGACGGTGGCGC
>NW_916468.1:0-1782 GCF_000209065.1 Trypanosoma cruzi
GTGCCGCCGCTCAGCGTCACACCCGACAGTGACGCCACAGACGACGCCTCGCCCACCGCCCACACGTCCTGCAGGTCCAGCCACCCGCCGGCATGGATCGTTCCACCGTCGCAGCGCACCAGCGACGACGCAACAGACCCCTCGACGCCCACAAAGCGCAGCACCGAATCAAACACCGCGAGGCGCTCGCCAAGCACAATGCCGCCGCCACGGCTCACTACCGACACGTTCGTCACGGAGAACACCGAGTGGCTCCGCAGACTGAGACGCGACGAGGGCGCCACATGCATCGCGGACGCGGTCGGACCGCCCGACGCCTCCAGCGACACGCCGTCAAGCACCACCGCGCTCGACAGCAGGTCCACGCCGCCGCCAACGTGCACCGCCGACCCGCCCGCGTGCAACGACCTCAGCACAGTGTTGCTCACACGCAGCTGCGTCTGCAACAGCGACGTCGCGTGCAGCACAAGCGGCGACGCCACCACGTCCGTCAGCCCGCTCAGCTGCGAGTAGCGCATCGGCCCCGGCGTAATAATCGTCGAGTCACGGACCGTCACGTTCGTGTGTGCCGGCAGGTTGTTCACAAACACGAGCGAGCAGTAGCCGCCGGACAGCCCGCTCACGCTCACCTCCAGGCTCCGGTCACTCGCCGGCTCGCCGCCGTAGCCTCGCACGTAGATCTGCGCACCGCCGTCGCACACGCAGTTCCTCAGTTCGATGCGCAGTGTGCCGGGAAGCATCGCCGGAACGTCGAACACCACAGCCACGCCGTTCGTGATGCACACGCCGTCCATCAGCACCGTGTCCACGGCGTGGCCAACCGTGATGGCTCTGTCCACCGTGCCGCCTCGCAGTCGCACCACCACCGCATGCACCGCGGGCATCCACGCCGCCGCAGCAACCAGCGCCAACACAAAAAGAAGCGCCACACGCACAGCCGTAATGGCCCTGCGCCGCACACGATGCCGACTGCGCGGAAACGCACCCACCGCAGACCACATCCACCGACCCAAACGCGTATCAGCAGGGCTGTCGTGTTGTGTCGCACTCGCCCAGTCGACCGTAACTCCTGCTTAGCAAATCCCTTTCTACAGATGGCAAATCCAGATACACGATCCGCCAGGTCGTCATCCTAATACTGCTAATCCTACAGCAATTAATCCCTAACACCTTGAAACGATAGCTGTGCTGGCGAAGCCAAATTACCCCTAACTGCACGGTCAGAGGAGAAGAAGGAAGCAGAGCAACAGCAAATAAACACAGTGACACACAGAGACATCCGGTCACAGACAGTCCCCACCAAAGCACAAACACCGACACAAAAAAGCACAGACACAATCACACCAGTGACACCATCGCCCTCCACCCGCCCACGCAGCCTCAAACAACAACCATGCAGAGTGGCAGGATCCCGGCAAAAAGTAAAATGGCCATTGGCACCGCTCTTGCAACCAAATGCCTCTACCACAGAGCAGTCCTGATGCCGTGAAAGACACACAAGGGCCGGGACAGACCACGTGGCAGCGTTACAACCGGCGGCCATCGAGCGCGTCCAAGGATGAAATGGTGACGTGGAAGAGGGGTGGAGGACTCGCCGTTCGCCAGCAGAAAAAGCGTCTTTTCTCCCTCACTTGGGTCGGCATTGCACAACAAACAGCGTCACCATACGCGTAAACAGCACACACAAGAAGGACGAATGAAGAGGTACAGTGGCGGCACTCAGACACGGGGGACAAGGGCCCGGATTAATTGTGCGGTCGGTGCCTTCCTCCTCAAACCGGG
>NW_916469.1:0-1783 GCF_000209065.1 Trypanosoma cruzi
TCAGAGGCACTCTCTTTCAATGTATGTTTGCGTGTTCACACACTGGACACCAAACAACCCGGAACTATCCGCTGCTTGGAGGAATTTCGCGAGCTCTTGCCCACAATGGTGCTGCAGTCGGCGGATCGTTTTCGAGCGGCTGCTGCACCACACGCTGTGGTCTATGTTTTTGTTTCGAATTATGAATGGCGGGAGTCAGAGGCACTCTCTTTCAATGTATGTTTGCGTGTGCACACACTGGACACCAAACAACCCTGAATTATCCGCTGCTTGGAGGAATTTCGCGAGCTCTTGCCCACAATGGTGCTGCACTCGGCGGATCGTTTTCGAGCGGCTGCTGCACCACACGCTGTGGTCTATGTTTTTGTTTCGAATTATGAATGGCGGGAGTCAGAGACACTCTCTTTCAATGTATGTTTGCGTGTGCACACACTGGACACCAAACAACCCTGAACTATCCGCTGCTTGGAGGAATTTCGCGAGCTCTTGCCCACAAGGGTGCTGCACTCGGCGGATCGTTTTCGAGCGGCTGCTGCACCACACGTTGTGGTCTATGTTTTTGTTTTGAATTATGAATGGCGGGAGTCAGAGACACTCTCTTTCAATGTATGTTTGCGTGTTCACACACTGGACACCAAACAACCCTGAATTATCCGCTGCTTGGAGGAATTTCGCGAGCTCTTGCCCACAAGGGTGCTGCACTCGGCGGATCGTTTTCGAGCGGCTGCTGCACCACACGTTGTGGTCTATGTTTTTGTTTCGAATTATGAATGGCGGGAGTCAGAGACACTCTCTTTCAATGTATGTTTGCGTGTGCACACACTGGACACCAAACAACCCTGAATTATCCGCTTCTTGGAGGAATTTCAAGAGCTCTTGCCCACAAGGGTGCTGCAGTCGGCGGATCGTTTTCGAGCGGCTGCTGCACCACACGCTGTGGTCTAAATTTTTGTCTTGAATTATGAATGGCGGGAGTCAGAGACACTCTCTTTCAATGTATGTTTGCGTGTGCACACACTGGACACCAAACAACCCTGAATTATCCGCTGCTTGGAGGAGTTTCGCGAGCTCTTGCCCACAATGGTGCTGCACTCGGCGGATCGTTTTCGAGCGGCTGCTGCACCACACGCTGTGGTCTAAATTTTTGTTTCGAATTATGAATGGCGGGAGTCAGAGGCACTCTCTTTCAATGTATGTTTGCGTGTGCACACACTGGACACCAAACAACCCTGAATTATCCGCTTCTTGGAGGAATTTCGCGAGCTCTTGCCCACAAGGGTGCTGCAGTCGGCGGATCGTTTTCGAGCGGCTGCTGCACCACACGCTGTGGTCTAAATTTTTGTCTTGAATTATGAATGGCGGGAGTCAGAGGCACTCTCTTTCAATGTATGTTTGCGTGTGCACACACTGGACACCAAACAACCCTGAATTATCCGCTGCTTGGAGGAATTTCGCGAGCTCTTGCCCACAATGGTGCTGCAGTCGGCGGATCGTTTTCGAGCGGCTGCTGCACCACACGCTGTGGTCTAAATTTTTGTTTCGAATTATGAATGGCGGGAGTCAGAGGCACTCTCTTTCAATGTATGTTTGCGTGTGCACACACTGGACACCAAACAACCCTGAATTATCCGCTGCTTGGAGGAGTTTCGCGAGCTCTTGCCCACAATGGTGCTGCAGTCGGCGGATCGTTTTCGAGCGGCTGCTGCACCACACGTTGTGGTCTATGTTTTTGTTTCGAATTATGAATGGCGGGAGTCAGAGGCACTCTCCTTCAAGGTATGTT
>NW_916470.1:0-1783 GCF_000209065.1 Trypanosoma cruzi
AATTCCTCCAAGCAGCGGATAGTTCAGGGTTGTTTGGCGTCCAGTGTGTGAACACGCAAACAGACATTGAAAGAGAGTGCCTCTGACCACCACCATCCATAATTCGAAACAAAAACATAGACCACAGCGTGTGGTGCAGCAGCCGCTCGAAAACGATTATCCGACTGCAGCACCCTTGTGGGCAAGAGCTCGCGACATTCCTCCAAGCAGCGGATAGTTCCGGGTTGTTTGGCGTCCAGTGTGTGAACACGCAAACAGACATTGAAAGAGAGTGTCTCTGACCACCACCATTCATAATTCGAAACAAAAATTTAGACCACAGCGTGTGGTGCAGCAGCCGCTCGAAAACGATTATCCGACTGCAGCACCCTTGTGGGCAAGATCTCGCGACATTCCTCCAAGCAGCGGATAGTTCAGGGTTGTTTGGCGTCCAGTGTGTGAACACGCAAACAGACATTGAAAGAGAGTGCCTCTGACCACCACCATTCATAATTCGAAACAAAAATTTAGACCACAGCGTGTGGTGCAGCAGCCGCTCGAAAACGATTATCCGACTGCAGCACCCTTGTGGGCAAGATCTCGCGACATTCCTCCAAGCAGCGGATAGTTCAGGGTTGTTTGGCGTCCAGTGTGTGAACACGCAAACAGACATTGAAAGAGAGTGCCTCTGACCACCACCATTCATAATTCGAAACAAAAACTTAGACCACAGCGTGTGGTGCAGCAGCCGCTCGAAAACGATTATCCGACTGCAGCACCCTTGTGGGCAAGATCTCGCGACATTCCTCCAAGCAGCGGATAGTTCAGGGTTGTTTGGCGTCCAGTGTGTGAACACGCAAACAGACATTGAAAGAGAGTGCCTCTGACCACCACCATTCATAATTCGAAACAAAAACATAGACCACAGCGTGTGGTGCAGCAGCCGCTCGAAAACGATTATCCGACTGCAGCACCCTTGTGGGCAAGATCTCGCGACATTCCTCCAAGCAGCGGATAGTTCAGGGTTGTTTGGCGTCCAGTGTGTGAACACGCAACCAGACATTGAAAGAGAGTGCCTCTGACCACACCATTTCATAATCGAAACAAAAATTTAGACCACAGCCTGTGGTGCAGCAGCCGCTCGAAAACGATTATCCGACTGCAGCACCCTTGTGGGCAAGATCTCGCGACATTCCTCCAAGCAGCGGATAGTTCAGGGTTGTTTGGCGTCCAGTGTGTGAACACGCAAACAGACATTGAAAGAGAGTGCCTCTGACCACCACCATTCATAATTCGAAACAAAAATTTAGACCACAGCCTGTGGTGCAGCAGCCACTCGAAAACGATCCGCCGAGTGCAGCACCCTTGTGGGCAAGATCTCGCGACATTCCTCCAAGCAGCGGATAGTTCAGGGTTGTTTGGCGTCCAGTGTGTGAACACGCAAACAGACATTGAAAGAGAGTGTCTCTGACCACCACCATTCATAATTCGAAACAAAAATTTAGACCACAACGTGTGGTGCAGCGGCCGCTCGAAAACGATCTGCCGAGTGCAGCACCCATGTGGGCAAGATCTCGCGACATTCCTCCAAGCAGCGGATAGTTCAGGGTTGTTTGGCGTCCAGTGTGTGAACACGCAAACAGACATTGAAAGAGAGTGTCTCTGACCACCACCATTCATAATTCGAAACAAAAATTTAGACCACAACGTGTGGTGCAGCGGCCGCTCGAAAACGATCTGCCGAGTGCAGCACCCATGTGGGCAAGATCTCGCGAAACTCCTCCAAGCAGCGAATAGTTCAGGG
>NW_916471.1:0-1784 GCF_000209065.1 Trypanosoma cruzi
AAAAGTCCCCATTTAGCTGCTTCGGCTGTGTTACCAGCAGTTCCAGTAACTTCAAAACTGTAGTTTCCAGCAACCATGTAAATACGACTCCCATTCACAACTGTTGTTGGCCGGCTCACAAGTACTTTTGTCCGGCTTTGGGAAGCAGAAGCCTCCTGAGCTCCTGTTTGAGAGGCACAACTGTTATTTCCGGCAGGACATTCCTCCAGTACTTGTGTCTTCAGTTTATTTGTATCCAATTCTTTTGATTCTTTATCGGTCCACTCCAGGAGCTCCGAGGCAATCCCAGTAAAACCGCTCTTACTGGCTTCCGTGCACTGCGCCTCGGCAACGGCAAACACATCACCATCCATCTCAACAAGACTGGGAACATGGAGCGAACTCACTGTTTCTTCTCCGTTCTTATCTCTCCAAACAAAATGTTTCTCCGGTGAAGTTCTCGGGGTTGAACCCCCATTATCAGTGGCTGTAGCTCCACCACTGCCGCAGCACATCATCACGACGAGGGGGAGCAGCACCGCGGAAGTAAACACACGCCGGGACATGTTGGGCCTCTGCGGCTCACTCTCTCCTCCTTCCCTCCTCCTTCCGCTGGATCCGGTCACGCGGCGACGGTTGTGTGTGCGGGGTGCCATGACTGCAGCAACACGTGAGAGCATATGTGTGTGTGGGCGGTGTGTGTGCTGTTGTTGGTCCTTTCAGAGCCTTCGAATTTCACAGTAGCGTTTAGTGCTTGTTTGCTTTCTTCGTAAGAGAGTGAAAGAAATGAAGAAAAACAGGCTAATAAAAGAAGTAAAAGAATAAGCACCGCCACCCATCCACAGTGAGTGGCACCGTTTCCGCCGCAGTCACTCCCAACAACAACAACTCACGCACACAGACACACGGAACGAGAAAGAAGAGCAGTGCACCGGGAACACACAGCGACTGCCACCACCAGCAGGTGTCACGGCGGGTGCGCAATTATTCGTCACACACCGAGCGACGCCCACACACAAAAAAAACAACCAGCGGGAGGCAAAAGAACACAACGGCCCTTCGAAGCACCGACACGCTGCCACCCGTCGTTTAATTCTTGTCCCTCCATCGCACCCGCTCCGCCGCTGGCGCACATCACCCCGCACAGCCCGAGTTTCTCCTGTCGACGTATCCACGGCCGCAGTGATGCGTCGACAGTTGCAACTGCTAAGCAAGAATTCATCCGCACATGTCCCAGCCACCCAAAATGTCACACCACTCACCGGCCGCACGCTGCCAACATCACGCCCACAACACATCGGAAACATTCAAATCACGGCTCCCGTCCTCCCTCTTCGCGAGATGCCGCACCATGGCAGCACGTCAGCGCGGCCACCCACGCCAGAAGCTACCGCTCGCAACACCATCTAATGTGCCGTGCGGGCTGCACACAACTCCCCGCATCGTGCGAGATCAGCCCCCACCCACGCACATCATCGCCAACGCGTTGCAGTCTGCAACAACAAATACGGCAAAAAAAGTCTCCACGCCACACACAGC
Source organism: Trypanosoma cruzi (assembly GCF_000209065.1). Taxonomy (NCBI): domain Eukaryota; phylum Euglenozoa; class Kinetoplastea; order Trypanosomatida; family Trypanosomatidae; genus Trypanosoma; species Trypanosoma cruzi. The sequence continues at coordinate 1,519 of NW_916471.1, forward strand.
AGGAACATCGGTGCCGCACACACAACACCAAAAAAAAAAAGCAGCGCAGAAGCGAGCCGACACGCACACCTCCACACGCACGGCATAAAGCCTCTCCCATCATATTCGTGGTCCAGCCGAGACAGCAACAAAGGATACAGGGGTACATGCAACCCTTGCCATCCCCGCTCCCAAAAACACAAAGCGAGGAATACACCGCGGCTCGGACACGGCACAAGCGAGCATCGCGGGCGGCGGCGATGAGGTCGGTACCCATTCACTCCCCT
>NW_916472.1:0-1784 GCF_000209065.1 Trypanosoma cruzi
AGTTCTCATACTGAGCCTCAGCACCGGCAGCAGAACACTTCTTCCACTCCCACACACAAACACAGGCACGCGATACCTCAGGCTGCCGTCACTCGGAGCACACGACACATCCACCGGCACAACCACCGTATCCGCATCACCAGATACATGTCCAGGAATCCCAGCCACCCCACTCAACAAACACGGAGCAAGCACCCACCACAACAGCCACACGCGCCAGTGCACCCTCATCCATCCATGACGCGGCAAAAAATTTCCAGCCATCCCGCCCTCAATGAAACACGGAGCCCAACTCAACGCAGTCACACGCGGTGCACCACACCCGCAGGAAAAGAGATTCGGGGTGCGCACTTCACTCCCTCCACCTCCCTTCTCCTCATGGCCACGGAAGAGAACAGCCGCCACACGCAACTGCCAGCATGCACTACAAAAGGAGCATTCAAACCCACTGCAATGTGCAACTTGTGTGTGTGTGGTTGTTGTGTGCCTGCAGAAACACAAAGCAAAGACGTAGAAAAGAGGGAGCAGAGTATGTGGAGGGACGCACGAAATGTACAGCAGAGACGCATAACGGAAACAACAAGAAGAAGACCGCTCAAACTCATGACTGCACTGCAGCCCAAGCAGTGGCAATTCACACAAGATTTATTTAAAACAAAAAAAACTTTCCCCTTCGTCTTATATAAACCCCATCACACAAAATAATTATAAATGAAAAAAGAAATCGTCCATTAATGTTCCACACAAATTTAAAAAAGCAGCCGGCTGCCGTGTGGCCACACCAAGCTGTCTGTATATATTTTGCCCGCAAAAGAAAATTAAAAAGATATTTACATTTCTTTCAAATGTCTGACCCTCCATGTATCCGCACATCGTTTATATTTCACGGGGTCATCTGCGTGTTGCTGCTCCCCTCAGCCCTCTCATCGGCGTGTGAGTGCGGCCCGCAGAGCACAGTCACTCGTGTGTGTGTGGGGACTGAGAGAAGCACGCAGACATGACGGGAGTCGCGTCACTCCATCGGGAGAGTGAGCGCAGCAAAAGAAAAAGAAAACATCAGGAGGGGAGAGAAATGCTCAAGAGAGTGCCGGCGCGTGAAATGCACACGCAAAGCAAAAAATCTTAAAATCACGGCGGCAGGGTGTGGCTGTGTGTGTGTGGCGCTGCGGGTGTCTGCCCGCCCTGGCCACAATAAAAACAAAACAGGAGGGAAAGAAATGTGTGCTCCGCCCCACAGGCCCTCGTCGCACGCCCACACGTCACGGCTCCCTCAGCGCGCCGTTCGTCGCGGCCCCTCCTCATGCGTGCAGCAGGCGAGGCGCACAGGGCCGTCGTCATGAGCGTGTCGGTGGTGTGCGAGTGAAGCAGTTGGGCGGAAACACACGGCACCCCTCACAGGAAGAGTGCAGAAGAAACAATTAAAGAGGGAAGAGTAGAAAAGGAAAAACGTCCATAGCGATTGCCCCAAAAGCATAAAAAGTGTTGGGGGTATGAGGGATTAGAAATAAAAACAAAAAAGAATTTTTAAAAAGAAAAGACGCCCAATCGCACAACAAAGAAAAAAGAAAAAAAGACAAATAAATTAAAATCGCACAGCAAAGCAAACAAGGAGAAAAGTCAATAAAAGTTATTTAACAAGAGAAGTTCATTACCAGGTGTGTGTGTGTCGCTGCTGGGGAGGTCGCAAGTGCCCCACGCGGCAGTCAGTCACTCCTCACAGAGCCGCAAACACCCACAGTCCCAACAGAAGAAGCAGCGATGGCAGCAGTCCGCTTCCGCAATAA
>NW_916473.1:0-1784 GCF_000209065.1 Trypanosoma cruzi
GCGGGTGCTTAGCGAGCTGGAAGTGCGGAATATCAGCGCCCCTCCCCTCGAGAGCGAGGTGGTGCAAATTGTTTTGCCGTGCCTCGCGGAGCTGTCAAAGTTTGTGGACAAGGTCCGCTCCACCTCGTGCGATCGCATGACGTTCACAGTGAGGGACAACGAGCGAGCGGATGGCGCTGCTGCTACCAGCTGCACTCTGGTGGTTCTAGCCGAATGTTTCCTTGCCAGCTTTGCTCTGAAGTACAGCTCCGTGCAAAAGTGCGAGCGCGAGGGTGAGAATGACGCCGATTTTGATGGCGAAGGCGATGGTAATGGCGGGGATAAGCCGAAGCACCGCGACGATACGTCGATGGCTTACGCTTCAGTGTAGGTGGAGGTGAGACGGTTTGCGCGGTTTCTTGCAATCAAAGAGGCGACACCCCTCCAGGTTGTGCTGCATCTTGTGGATGGGAAGGCCGTTGTGCTAAGCGTTTTTGCGTCAGGTGGCACAACGCTCGTTGGCTACATGCCTGCCGTGGCGCAATAATCTCCGCCTTTGCGCTGCTGCTTCTTGCAATTACGGGTGAATTGGCAGTCGTTGTCGTTTGACTCCATGTGCTGCATTGTCTCTCCTCGTTCTGTGTTTATGCGTGCACACCCGACATGCACGTGCATATGTGTTTATTGACGCATAAAAAATGCAGCTCATTCATAACTTCCCGAGAGAGCGGAGGGGAAAATTGTTTTACCTCTGCGTGCATTATCGCCTTTTTTTTGTTGTTTTTTTTTTTCTGGGTGTGATACATCAGGTGGTGTGTGCTGTCTCGAAGTCCTGCCTCTCTTCTCCTGCCTGTTTTTTTCTTTCCGGTGTGGCACTGCGGTGCACGGGCGAAGTAGTCGTTTGGATCCTTTTGTGGTGCGTCGCGTCTCACGCTTTGCTGCGCCGTTGGTCATGGAGGACGAAGTTGTGCCACGACGCATGGGGATGATGCCAGCCGCACAGAGCGCAAGGAGGACGTTGTGACGCCGTGGGGTGTTGCCGCCTCGGGCCCAAGGGGTGGGGACGATGGCCGCGTCCTCACACGATTCGGGTCGGAGCCCGTTGATGAGCCCCTTCTGCGGCGGCTGGAGGAAACATGCAACGGACGGGGGGAGCACGCGCAGGCAACCAGCACCGCACAAGAGGAGGCGGGACGAATGGCATTGCACCATTTTTTCCGCCGCGGCATCGTCTTCTCCCACAGGGATTTTGGAGCCGCCCTTGACTGCGTGCGTGCGTCCTTTGCGACGGGGACACACCGCGCGTACTTGTACACTGGTCGTGGACCGAGCGCGCGGTCGATGCACATTGGCCATGTCATGCCGTTTTTATTGACGCGGTACCTGCAGGATGCGCTCGGTCTTCCGTTGGTGATCCAGATAACCGATGATGAGAAGCACTTCTTCCGCGACATTCCCGTCAGCGGGGAGAAAGCGAGCGGGTTGGTGGTGGAGAACATAAAAGACATCATTGCCTTTGGCTTCGATCCACGCAAGACATTTATATTCCGCAACACGATGTACATGGGGGACATGTACCCAACTGTCGTGCAGGTGCAGCGCATGTGACGCTGAGCGCTGTGAAGAATGCATTTGGCCTGAAGGATAGCGACAATGTTGGAAAGGCAGCCTTTCCAGCGGTGCAGGCCGCACCGTGTTTTAGCAGTGCCTTCCCCCGTGTGCTACCACGGCTAGCTGGGACCCGCCGCTGAAGTGTATCATTCCCTGTGCAATTGATCAGGGCGCTTTTTCCTTCTGGCACGCAA
>NW_916474.1:0-1784 GCF_000209065.1 Trypanosoma cruzi
GAAGTGCGTGACGATTTCGGCGCACACGCTCTTCACCTCCAACGCGACGTGCGCCGACACGGTGCCCTCCTCGCTCAGGTACTCCGGTCCCTCGTACGTCACTGCGATGGCAAAGGGATCCTTCTCCGCGCGCTTGCGGTCCATGATGGGGAACCGGTTCGTGCGCCGCTGCACCATGGCGACGCGGGGGCTCCACACAGCCCTGATGACGCTGTTGTGGTACCCCTTCGGCAACACGAAGCGCTGCAGGATACCCTCACGCTTCTTCTTGCGCGCGATGAAGCCGCCGACGCTCTCCGTGTTGAGCACCTCCACCTGCGTCGTGGTCTCGCTGACGCCGTTGCCCACGCACTCCTCCAGCGTCGAAAGGTACGTCGCCACAATGGGGCACGTGTCGCTCACCTTCCGCCCAAAGCTCGCCTCGATCGTGGCGGCGTCGAGGTCCTTGCCCTGCCTCCGCATCACCTCGCGCGCCCTCACGTCCGTCGTGTACCACCCGCGTGGAAAGCTGCGCTCGTACACCACCGTGTCGGGCACAAACACATTGCGGCAAGGCTTCATCGTCCTGGGGTTACGCTTGCACAGAACGTCGTAGAAGCTCGTGACAATGTCGTCGCCCTCCATCGGGTGGTTCTTCATCCACGTTTTTTCGGTCCTTCGCCCCTCCCGTCTCATCGCTCTCGCTGCGGTCACCTGCTCAGCCTCCGTGCGGGCCAACGCCAAACTAGCTACGCTGTGTGTGCGTAAAAGTGAGAAAATGAGAGAGAGAGAGAGAGCACAAGTGGGAGATCCAGCAAAGGAATGGGCGGGGCGGTCACAAGACTCCGCGCACGCGTCGCCCGTCGCGGCAGCAAACAAACGTGAGCGACGCCAAGACAAAGGAAGAAGAAGGGGCGCTTGCAAGCTCGCGCATCCGCTAAAAAGAGCACACAGGGAAATGAAGGAATGGCGAGGCGCCGGGACGGGCGGCAGTCCCTCCGCTACAAAGGGCCGTGCCGCTGGCTCTCGTACAGCCTCGCAAGCGGCACCTGCCTCAGTGGGACGCCAAGCACGTGGGTGCGCCCGCCCCTGTGCGCCCCCTGCTGCACCAGAACAGCCTGCACCACCTCGCGTCGACGGCGGCCGCGTCGGCGATCGGGCGCACCACCGGCGGCACCCGCATGGTGTATGTCGTGTACGCCCCGCGTGCGCACGGCGATGGGCGCGAGAACCAGAAGGGCCAGCACGGAGAGAACCACAGAAAAGCACAGACCCGCCGCCGCGACGTAGCCCCAATCAAACCAGCGCACCTCCACCTGCACCGCTGGGACGCAGCGGGACGCGTCGCCAGAAGGTGCGGGGTACGAGCACGCGTGCCCGTTCGGGGTGTCCTTGAGAAGCGTGGAGTAGCACATGTCGTCGAAGCAGAAGGCACAGCCGTTCCTCGTATCCTTGTTGCACACCTCGCACCCGTCGAACGAGTGGCGCCAGCAGGGGTCGTCAGCCACGTCGCAGTCCGCACCGCCCCACCCGGACGCCGCATCACACCGGCACTCCCCACACTCACAGTACCCGCCACGCGGGTTACAGTGGCTGCAGTCGAACGGCCCCTCGCACCTCACCGCGCAATCCACTCCGCTGAACGGCTCACGACACCTGCAGACGCCGGTCCCGTTCACGCCATCGTCGCATACTCCCCCGTTCCTACAGCGGCGGCACGGGAGGCATTCCGGGCCGTAGTACCCCGCATCACACCGCTCGCATCCATCGCCGCTGAATCCAGTCTCGCACACGCATCGGGCCGA
>NW_916475.1:0-1784 GCF_000209065.1 Trypanosoma cruzi
TCTTCGCGTATTTCCACCTTGTACTCTGTGGAGCTTGTCTGTCCCTCCCAGTGATGTTTGCCACCTGTTGGTCCTAGTCCACGTTGCTGGTGTAGATACTCTTTTCCAGGCTGAACATCTTGAAAGTGTTGAAAATTGCTGTCGACTCAGCTCAGGATCATATACTTCCTCCATGTACCTTTGCACATCCTGCCCCGTGTCCTTTGGAATCCCCATGTTGTCAAACTCGTAGCTGCGTGTGATTGTAAAATTATGGTGCTTCCCAAGTACATAAACGGCACGCCGGGCCTCCTCAATGCATTCGTCAATCAACAACTTCTCCGTCGCCATTGCCCGACGTCTAAATGCAAATCGGCAGTACGCAATCATACTGCGTCGCCGAATACTTTTAAAGTTCATTAGACCCTTCAAAATATTACGGTAAAGAAGAAGCACAAGGTTCTTATGCTCCGGTGTGGGAATATACTCCCATGGTTCCCTCTTTTCAGTCTGTGGCTTTCGTTGGGGCAACAACAGCAGTGCTGCCCCGCCGCAAGGACCACGACGAAACATGGCCGACCCCTAACCCCGCTACCACCCGTTACTCGCCTCCGTGACCACAAACACACACACAAGAAAAAAAAATTAAAAGGACTCGCCTCTTTTTTTTCTTTTTGTGTACGTGAGTGTGAGGGGATATGTAAAAATACTCGGACGCAACGTCAATGCCTCTCTCTCTCTGTGTGTGTGCCCACCCCACCACCTTTCTAACTCAGGCGGCCAGAGTCTCTGGCTGTGGGTGCGTCCTTCTTTTTATATTTTCTTTTCTTGTCTGTCTGTATGTGTGCGGATGTCGTTCCACTTCCAATTCCACATAGAAAAAAAAAAAAAAAAAAAAAAAAAGAGAAAAAAAGAAAAAGAAGGAAATTGACCGCAATAAAAAAAAACAAAAAAAAAAAAAACAAAAACGGGTGCCCAACACGCATTGGCTTCACAGAATACACGCAGCTCCACATGTATAAACGTGTAAGCATGAGGGGTTGCCTGTGTCATGTACAAACATATCCGTACTTAAACTCCCACTACTCTCCTCTATTTGCTAAAAAAAAAAAAAAAAAAAGAAAAAAGAAAAAAAAAAGAAAAAGAAATGATGTTGTCGAATCCTTTACAATCATTCCGTCTCTCTCTCTCTCTCTCTCTCTTTCGTTCCCAACCATAAGCAAAACCAAACAAAAACACAAAAAAAAAAAAAAAGAAAAAAAAATGTGAAGGCAAACACACACACACACACACACACACGTTACAGACAGATGCCTCTTTCACCACAGCTTATCACGGCAAATGAGTGTACATGTATGTGTGTGTTCGTCTTTTCGTTTTAAGAAAAGAAGGAAAGAGGGAGAGGAAGGAGGGGACGAGTAAAAACAAACCCCAAAGCAACCAAAAACAACAACAAGAAGGTAACGATAACAGTTATTTGGGTATACAACAGTAGCTCTGGAGAGGCTACCAAAAAAAAAAGGGCAGCCCGTGAGCATATATATATATATATATATCCATTTATACAGCGCAGACAGACAAACAAAAAAAAAAATGTAAACCACCACCCCTCTCCCTTCCCCTTCCCTTTTTCCAACCCACCCACCCAATAACACACACAGACACTAAGAAAAGAAAAGAAAAGAAAAGAAAAAAGGTAAATAATAATAATAAAAGAGACAAAGCAACGCCATAAAGCGCAAATACAAATAAACGGGGGTGTCAAGTGTGTGTGTGTGTGTGTGGGGGGGGGGGGGGGGGGAAAA
>NW_916476.1:0-1785 GCF_000209065.1 Trypanosoma cruzi
GCGGGAGTCAGAGGCACTCTCTTTCAATGTATGTTTGCGTGTGCACACACTAGGACACCAAACAACCCGGAACTATCCGCTGCTTGGAGGAATTTCGCGAGCTCTTGCCCACAAGGGTGCTGCAGTCGGCGGATCGTTTTCGAGCGGCTGCTGCACCACACGCTGTGGTCTAAATTTTTGTTTTGAATTATGAATGGCGGGAGTCAGAGGCACTCTCTTTCAATGTATGTTTGCGTGTGCACACACTGGACACCAAACAACCCTGAATTATCCGCTGCTTGGAGGAATTTCGCGAGCTCTTGCCCACAATGGTGCTGCACTCGGCGGATCGTTTTCGAGCGGCTGCTGCACCACACGCTGTGGTCTAAATTTTTGTTTTGAATTATGAATGGCGGGAGTCAGAGGCACTCTCTTTCAATGTATGTTTGCGTGTGCACACACTGGACACCAAACAACCCTGAATTATCCGCTGCTTGGAGGAATTTCGCGAGCTCTTGCCCACAAGGGTGCTGCAGTCGGCGGATCGTTTTCGAGCGGCTGCTGCACCACACGCTGTGGTCTAAATTTTTGTTTTGAATTATGAATGGCGGGAGTCAGAGGCACTCTCTTTCAATGTATGTTTGCGTGTGCACACACTGGACACCAAACAACCCGGAACTATCCGCTGCTTGGAGGAATTTCGCGAGCTCTTGCCCACAAGGGTGCTGCAGTCGGCGGATCGTTTTCGAGCGGCTGCTGCACCACACGCTGTGGTCTAAATTTTTGTTTTGATTATGAATGGCGGGAGTCAGAGGCACTCTCTTTTCATGTATGTTTGCGTGTGCACACACTGGACACCAAACAACCCTGAATTATCCGCTGCTTGGAGGAATTCGCGAGCTCTTGCCCACAAGGGTGCTGCAGTCGGCGGATCGTTTTCGAGCGGCTGCTGCACCACACGTTGTGGTCTATGTTTTTGTTTCGAATTATGAATGGCGGGAGTCAGAGGCACTCTCTTTCAATGTATGTTTGCGTGTGCACACACTGGACACCAAACAACCCTGAACTATCCGCTGCTTGGAGGAATTTCGCGAGCTCTTGCCCACAAGGGTGCTGCAGTCGGCGGATCGTTTTCGAGCGGCTGCTGCACCACACGCTGTGGTCTATGTTTTTGTTTTGAATTATGAATGGCGGGAGTCAGAGACACTCTCTTTCAATGTATGTTTGCGTGTGCACACACTGGACACCAAACAACCCGGAACTATCCGCTTCTTGGAGGAATTTCGCGAGCTCTTGCCCACAATGGTGCTGCACTCGGCGGATCGTTTTCGAGTGGCTGCTGCACCACACGTTGTGGTCTAAATTTTTGTTTTGAATTATGAATGGCGGGAGTCAGAGGCACTCTCTTTCAATGTATGTTTGCGTGTTCACACACTGGACACCAAACAACCCTGAATTATCCGCTGCTTGGAGGAATTTCGCGAGCTCTTGCCCACAATGGTGCTGCACTCGGCGGATCGTTTTCGAGCGGCTGCTGCACCACACGTTGTGGTCTATGTTTTTGTTTCGAATTATGAATGGCGGGAGTCAGAGACACTCTCTTTCAATGTATGTTTGCGTGTGCACACACTGGACACCAAACAACCCTGAACTATCCGCTGCTTGGAGGAATTTCGCGAGCTCCTGCCCACAATGGTGCTGCAGTCGGCGGATCGTTTTCGAGCGGCTGCTGCACCACACGCTGTGGTCTAAATTTTTGTTTTGAATTATGAATGGCGGGAGTCAGAGGCACTCTCTTTCAATGTA
>NW_916477.1:0-1785 GCF_000209065.1 Trypanosoma cruzi
CAGCGCACGCACACACACAGGTACCAATAGGCACTTTCAACAGGCTTATATATATAATTAAATACAATGAGTGGAGGGCTGGTGGCACCGTTCACGGACAGCGGCCACAATCGCCACTATGAATGCAGATGATCCTCCTCAGTAGCCTGGTCACCAGACCCCATTCCGATCATATCATTCCCGTCTTGGAAAGAGTCCGGTGTTTCCCGCACATCCAAGCCTTGCCCGAGTGAAGCGCGAAAACCGCCAGTGTACAAACGCGGCGGCGAGTGTGGCGACCACGTTCACAGCCAGCAAAATAAACATCTGGCTTCGCACACACCTGGGGTGGTTGCATGAGGGGAACTCACCGCGCCTGCGCGCCTCCGCATCGTACATCTCCCCGAACATGAAGCGGTTCAGTCCAAGAGAAGCAACGGCACCGGACGTGAAACAAAAATTATAATGCTTGCCAACATCCTCAGAGTACATCATCCGTAAAGCAATCACGCTCATGCCCCAGCCAACTCCGTTGCCCATGGCTCCAAGCAGAAACGGCGGCAGCAGCGCACTCCCCGGTAGCACGGCAAAGAAGAGACAAGCCGCCATCAACAACAGTGAGCCAATGGGAAGTGCAATGGTCGTCAGTGTCTTCGTCTTTCCCTCACGCTGCAACGCAAACAACTTCATATCGAGATACCCCACGGCCATGCGTCCAACAGCACTGCCCACAGAAATGATGGCGACGTACAGCGTCAGAGTTCGGGTGTCAAGCTTGCCGTTGTTCATGCTGCGATAGATCTGAACAGCGTTCATCTGCATCACCGAGCCGGTACCAAACATGCCGAAGCAAGCGAGCCACACCGCCCACAACTCAACGGTGAGTAGGTGGGACCAGAAGGAACCACTGTACTGCGGTGCTGGCACGGCCACCCCATTCGCACCAAGGTTGTTGCCGTCAGCCACAGCAGACTCGGATGCAGTTTCGCCCTTCCGCTCATGCATCGGCTCTGTGGTCGTCTTCCCGATCCCGATGCCCTCCATATGCGTGGGACACACGGGCGTGTAGCGGCCCAAGAACTGGAACGGCATCGCAATTACGGAAAAAGATGCCATCAACAGTACCGCTACGATCGAGATCGCCAAGTAGCCCGCGCGGGAAGTATTCACGTACGCCGTGGTGATCGACTGTGCGGTGGAAAAGATCAGCGTAGCAACGACAATTGCAAACCCGATCCGCAGACGCCGCGTGGGGGCATGCTGGCTCATGTACAGGTCAAGCGTTTTTTCCCGCTCCGCGGCCTCCTCACTGCTCAGACGCTTTTTTCTCCACGAGCACGGAAAGTACATCGGCAACCGCGTGAAGCACGCGCCGATGAGAGAGCAAAGCAGAATCATCACCCCAACAAAGTACGCGTAGCCGGAGTAGTTGTTCTCCTCAGGTTGATCAGAGTTCGCCGCCTTGAACCAGCCGTTGAAATACGCTATCAGCACTGCGGTTCCAAGTCCACTAAACGTCTTAACGATAAGTACAACATAGCCGCGCTCCAAGGGAATCTGCAGCATCAGCGACATGACAGAAGAAACATCCATCATCGGAAGGCCAAGGGAGGTAATTCCCTGGTAAAGAGCAAAGAGCGCCACGCTCGAGTTGTTAATTTTGCCGTCAAATGTCATCCCAAACAGAACAAAGCCCAGGCATCCAAGGAGGCCCCCAACCGGAAGCAGGACTGTGGGACCCACGTAGTCAAACAGTACTCCGGCATGGAAACCGAAGTTGCTCACGAAATCTCCGACCGTGCCGAT
>NW_916478.1:0-1786 GCF_000209065.1 Trypanosoma cruzi
CTCTCTTTTCTCCTACAGTTAACACGCCCAAGCAACATATCTAAGTGAAAAATGGCCACCACTCTTGAGGAATTCTCCGCCAAGCTTGACCGCCTGGACGCCGAGTTCGCGAAGAAGATGGAGGAACAGAACAAGAAGTTCTTCGCGGACAAACCCGACGAGAGCACGCTCTCCCCTGAAATGAAGGAGCACTATGAAAAGTTTGAAAAAATGATTCAGGAGCACACCGACAAATTCAACAAAAAGATGCACGAGCACTCTGAGCACTTCAAGGCCAAATTTGCTGAGTTGCTTGAGCAGCAGAAGAACGCCCAGTTCCCAGGAAAGTAATCTGTGAGAATGTAAGGATAGAAGGACTGTGGTTGGTGACGTACACGCCGTCGACTACGGCTCCCTAAATGATTTTTTTTATTATTTAAGCCAGTTTTTTATTTTGTTTTGAACCAACCAGCCGGCAGTTGCCGGGTTTGTGTGGCCACGCCGTTATTTCTTTCTTGTTTCCCGGTGTGTGTGTGTGTGTGTCTTCCATCATTATGCCGCTTTTCTTGCCTCTCTTTTCTCCTACAGTTTAACACGCCCAAGCAACATATCTAAGTGAAAAATGGCCACCACTCTTGAGGAATTCTCCGCCAAGCTTGACCGCCTGGACGCCGAGTTCGCGAAGAAGATGGAGGAACAGAACAAGAAGTTCTTCGCGGACAAACCCGACGAGAGCACGCTCTCCCCTGAAATGAAGGAGCACTATGAAAAGTTTGAAAAAATGATTCAGGAGCACACCGACAAATTCAACAAAAAGATGCACGAGCACTCTGAGCACTTCAAGGCCAAATTTGCTGAGTTGCTTGAGCAGCAGAAGAACGCCCAGTTCCCAGGAAAGTAATCTGTGAGAATGTAAGGATAGAAGGACTGTGGTTGGTGACGTACACGCCGTCGACTACGCCCACCCCCAATGTTTTTTTTATTTAAGCCAGTTTTTTATTTTGTTTTGACCCTTTTTTTTTGTATTTCATTTTTGGGAAGCAATTGGAGGAAAAGAATGCGTTGTGAGGGCACTATCGGGTGCGACAAGAGTGGAGTGGTGCGTATACAATGGGACTGAATACTAACGTGCAGTTTCTTGCGGATGAAAAGTGTGTATTATGTGCTGTTCTTTTTTTTTGCATTCTTTTTTTTTTTTTTTTCTGTGTGGCGGAATTGGAGTTTTGGGGGTGGGGAAAAGAGGGAGGGTTGGCATACATAGAGTTGGGCGAATGTTGCGCTCTACGCGTCTATGGCGTTTTCGAATGAAAGGAGGCGACATGTTTGTTGAGTATAAAATTATGTCGCGGGATCATCGGCGCTCTATTCGTGTGGAAGACGCCATTGTGGACCCCAGTGTCGCTCGTACGGTTGTACCACTAAGTTGGCTGGAACAGCTGCGCAGCCCGTCCCTTCGTCTACATACCGGGTATCACATGGAGGAGGCTGTTTATGTGCCCCCGGCCTATGCTGCTGTGGACGATAAAGAGGGCAGGCGTTTGTCGGAGAAGAGCACAATGACGCCGAATGCAATTTTGGCCGGTCCTGTTGTGCTGTCCATTACAGGGCAGAGTGTTCCGGTTGTGTTGAATCCGTACTTTGTTCCAGATGATACGTGGGGCATCAGGCGGAATAGGGACGAATGGGACCTGCGTCTAGGCATGGATGCCATCGAGCAGTGCACCTTGTTTAGCGAGCTGCGCCCAGGCGGCTTACTTTACAACAAACTCCCTAGTAGCCAGAACGTTACGCGTCACGAACCTGTACT
>NW_916479.1:0-1786 GCF_000209065.1 Trypanosoma cruzi
TGGCAGAAATGCACCCACGCGACCATCCACTATTTTCAGCTCCCAGTCTGGTCAGAAGAGTCACCATAGTTGAGGAGAAAATGGCCCGCCTGATCCAAGGTTTTGAGTAGGCGGTTAATATAGCTTACATTCCGCACCCTCCGAACCTCCTCCAAGGCAAAAAGTTTCCCAATATAGGCTCCTTCACCAATGTAATCCAACATGAGCACACCAAGGGGTGATAAGGCGACCAAATTCATGCGAATCTCGGCCCGTAAAGCACCCCGATCAAGGTTAATCTTAATATCCTCGGCGTTGATACCCAGCTGTGTTAGTGAGGATTTGAGAACAAACTCAGATGCAACATTATCAACAAATCCGCGGAACTTTTTATGGATCCTATCGCGAACAGCAAAAACCTCGGTGAGGTGGCGGCTCTTTCTTTCTAATGATATGATGCACGCGTCCTCAGTAACCAAGTCAAACGGGTTAGAAAGCCTCCCACGAGTAGAGCTGTAACTTTCAGCCTCTTGACCACGTTGAAGAACGAAGTCAGGAAGCCACTGGGACGACATTAATATGCCTTTTGCGATTCGTTCTTACGCTATCACCCTTTTTCTTTTCTTTTTCTTTTGTTTTTGTTAAGCAGAAACTGGTGTTAAACAATGATACAGAAAAGAGAGAGAGAGAAGAGGTTTGTGTGTGTGTGTCTGTGTGACAAAAATGTATTTGCTCCAACGCTCAAATCAGGTGTATGAAGAAAGCCAAAAAGGGAAAGATGCACAAAATGAGCAGCAACAACGATGGTACCATTGCCGTACTACAAATTTTGGTGCTTCTCTTAACCGAGATATTAAGTGACACACTCGGAATGAAGGTAGTGTGACTGTCTCCTCCTACACCCTCCCTCTCTCCCACTCCTTCTTTTACCGCCGACGACGTGCGTTCTTCCCAGGGCGTCTCTTGGAACCACCAACGCCACCAGGGCGTAGGTTTCTTTGCTTTGGCGTCCTCACCCTGTGAGCAGCATGTGCACTTTGAATGCCCTTGGCATCACCGTCGTCCAGTATTTCTTTCAACTCGTCGTTACCTTTCCGTTTTCGCCGCCACTCCGTGATGCGTTCTCCCATCTCTCGTTTATATTTGGCCCGCTGGCGAAGCAGCTCCGCCTGGACCTCCTTACCGTACTTTTTCTGATCCTTCACAGCACGTCGGTGGGCTTGTGCTTCAATGCGGGCCTTGGAGTCCTCAATTGCCGCCGCAATGCGGCCCATCTGAACGTCGTCCTTAAACATCTCCGCGTAGTAATCAGCTGGACGCCTCCACGGTACTGCAGCCTCTTCCAGGAGGGAAATGCCACGCGAAACGGACAACAAGGCCTGTTGAATAAAAACCTCTTCACGCCTTGGGTCATCATCAGCATTGAGGTCCGCTGGCAAGGACTTCGTAGATGTCAAAGCCATTCGCTCCACCCATTGCGCCGGCTCACTGAATTCGACTGCCGCAGTTTTTTCTCCCTCCGCATTATTTTCCTTCTTATCATTAGGAGCCATTTTACCCTTACGTCTCGCTTCATTTTTCTCATTCACTTCCTTTGGCGTGCCATTTAACTTGACGACAGCAGGACGCTTCTTCCTGGCAGCCACGTCGTACACAGGCATAGCTCTATCCTATGATTTCACAACAACAAAAGGAATAATATTGGTAAATAACCAACCAATAGAAAGAAATTAACATAAGGCCCTACGGTAAAAAGAAAATCATGACATAACTCCACTTTTTCAAAATACCACACATGGAAACAAAA
>NW_916480.1:0-1786 GCF_000209065.1 Trypanosoma cruzi
TCGTGAAATCCTTGACGTGCAGAATATCGACGCCTGCGGCGATCTTCTCAACTTCATTGGAGAGGCCTCGGATCGCGCAAGGAAGGCAATGCATGGCGTCACCCCACTGTTCGTGCTCAAGATTCGTGACGGCAGCTCGCTACTTCGCATCTACAACGAAGCTGTGGCATTGGCGTGCGATCGACGGCTCTGCCACGTCATCATCGAGGTGCCCATTGAATCCCTCACCATCGCAATGACGGCCCTTCCACGCCTTGACTTCCACCTTGTCCCCAACTTCTCCGTCTCGGAGGCCTTCCGCTACACACACCACCTAATCGACCCGCTCGAGCTAACACACTTCGTTGAGGTGGTCGGGACAAACAGCAACGACCTCGATGAACTCCTCGCCGCTGTCCGCCACGCACACATGTCTGCCACTACATACACCAACCAGAAGCTTGTCAAGGCCATGAGGCAGCTACAGGCAGCGTGGGCAAAGGATCCCTCCCTTCGCGAGGCGGTCATAAAGTTGGCACGCTTTCCGTTTGAAGAAGGACAGAGCGAGGGATACGACTACTCCAGCCTACGCAACGAGGCTCTTCGAGACATAGTCATGTACAATGCAGTTGCGGATGTCTGGATGTTCCAAAAGAAGGTGTTTCACACAGCGGCTTGCTGTTGGCAGTAGCCATCCATGTGTGCAGCCCGAAGGTGTCTTGTTGCTTTGTTGGCCCCTGTGCGTGCAGAGGTGACTGTCGCATGGACGTCCCACGGACACTGCTCTCACTGACAGCTTTCTTTCCCCTGCTTTCAACCCTAGCTCTCACGTAGGAAGCAATGAGCAAACTTGGCGCGATTCTCTACGGTGCGGTGGGCTTCCTTGCCTTCCTGTTCGTGCTGGTTGGGACGCCGATAGACCAGTTCCGCGTGAGAGGTAAGAAAGGCGCTGGCAACACGCCGTGCATTACGTTCTGGGGAATTAAAGAAGACTGCCACAGCATGAAGTATGAATTCACTATTGAGGAGGTTTTTCGTGCTTGTCCCTCAGTCTTGAGGCTGTTCAGGATGGCCGAGGCGTTCTCCATTATTTCCATTTTGTTGCTGCTTGCTGCAACCATACTTGGCGTGGCGGCACACTTCTACCTAAAATCCCTCAAGATCTTTGCGACGCTGCTGTTGGTGGTCAGCATTGTGACGGTTGGGCTCGTTTGGGTACCCATGGCCTACCTTTACAACCATGACGTGGACAGCTGCCTTGGAGGACCGCTCAAAACAGGTTTGGGATACGGTTCTGGCTTTCTCATCATTGTGATTGGATGGTGTCTGATATTTGTCGCCGTCGTGCTTCTGCGTGTGCTATAGCGGGTGCATCCACCGTCTGCATGCGCCGCTGGAGGCCAAAAGCGTATTCTGCTCTACTATGCCCCGTGCCGTGCAGCTTTGTGGATGACCTCCCTGCAATATTTGATGAGGATACTTTCTTTGGTTTTATTTGTTTTATTTTTTTGTTGTTTTTGTGACTGCGTCCAATCACCCTGTGTTACCCAGTGCTGTTAGAGGTGGAGCGGGTGCTATAAAGACATGTGTGCATCTGCTGCCCCTCTGTGTGTGTGGGCGAACGCTTGTTCCCCGGCCCAGGGAGAAATGAATAGATGGTAAGCAGGCAAGAAGAAACGGAAGGAGGAAGAGAATTACGTTGTGTACTCTGACGAGGGTCTCCACGAGGGACCCGCGTCGCCGTGTGTTTGTGATGGGACGTTTTTTATTTTTATTTTCTACTACTTGAATGCGCGGTGATGGGTTA
>NW_916481.1:0-1786 GCF_000209065.1 Trypanosoma cruzi
CGAATTCCTCCAGAAGCGGATAATTCAGGGTTGTTTGGTGTCCAGTGTGTGCACACGCAAACATACATTGAAAGAGAGTGTCTCTGACTCCCGCCATTCATAATTCGAAACAAAAACATAGACAACAACGTGTGGTGCAGCAGCCGCTCGAAAACGATCCGCCGACTGCAGCACCCTTGTGGGCAAGAGCTCGCGAAATTCCTCCAAGCAGCGGATAATTCAGGGTTGTTTGGTGTCCAGTGTGTGCACACGCAAACATACATTGAAAGAGAGTGCCTCTGACTCCCGCCATTCATAATTCGAAACAAAAATTTAGACCACAACGTGTGGTGCAGCAGCCGCTCGAAAACGATCCGCCGACTGCAGCACCCTTGTGGGCAAGAGCTCGCGAAACTCCTCCAAGCAGCGGATAATTCAGGGTTGTTTGGTGTCCAGTGTGTGCACACGCAAACATACATTGAAAGAGAGTGCCTCTGACTCCCGCCATTCATAATTCGAAACAAAAATTTAGACCACAGCGTGTGGTGCAGCAGCCGCTCGAAAACGATCCGCCGACTGCAGCACCCTTGTGGGCAAGAGCTCGCGAAATTCCTCCAAGCAGCGGATAATTCAGGGTTGTTTGGTGTCCAGTGTGTGCACACGCAAACATACATTGAAAGAGAGTGCCTCTGACTCCCGCCATTCATAATTCGAAACAAAAATTTAGACCACAGCGTGTGGTGCAGCAGCCGCTCGAAAACGATCCGCCGACTGCAGCACCCTTGTGGGCAAGAGCTCGCGAAATTCCTCCAAGAAGCGGATAATTCAGGGTTGTTTGGTGTCCAGTGTGTGCACACGCAAACATACATTGAAAGAGAGTGTCTCTGACTCCCGCCATTCATAATTCGAAACAAAATTTAGACAACAACGTGTGGTGCAGCAGCCGCTCGAAAACGATCCGCCGACTGCAGCACCATTGTGGGCAAGAGCTCGCGAAACTCCTCCAAGCAGCGGATAATTCAGGGTTGTTTGGTGTCCAGTGTGTGCACACGCAAACATACATTGAAAGAGAGTGCCTCTGACTCCCGCCATTCATAATTCGAAACAAAAATTTAGACCACAGCGTGTGGTGCAGCAGCCGCTCGAAAACGATCCGCCGAGTGCAGCACCATTGTGGGCAAGAGCTCGCGAAACTCCTCCAAGAAGCGGATAATTCAGGGTTGTTTGGTGTCCAGTGTGTGCACACGCAAACATACATTGAAGGAGAGTGCCTCTGACTCCCGCCATTCATAATTCAAGACAAAAATTTAGACAACAACGTGTGGTGCAGCAGCCGCTCGAAAACGATCCGCCGACTGCAGCACCCTTGTGGGCAAGAGCTCGCGAAACTCCTCCAAGAAGCGGATAATTCAGGGTTGTTTGGTGTCCAGTGTGTGCACACGCAAACATACATTGAAGGAGAGTGCCTCTGACTCCCGCCATTCATAATTCAAGACAAAAATTTAGACAACAACGTGTGGTGCAGCAGCCGCTCGAAAACGATCCGCCGAGTGCAGCACCATTGTGGGCAAGAGCTCGCGAAACTCCTCCAAGAAGCGGATAATTCAGGGTTGTTTGGTGTCCAGTGTGTGCACACGCAAACATACATTGAAAGAGAGTGCCTCTGACTCCCGCCATTCATAATTCGAAACAAAAATTTAGACAACAACGTGTGGTGCAGCAGCCGCTCGAAAACGATCCGCCGAGTGCAGCACCATTGTGGGCAAGAGCTCGCGAAATCCTCCAAGCAGCGGATATTCAGGGTGTT
>NW_916482.1:0-1786 GCF_000209065.1 Trypanosoma cruzi
CACTTTACCATCTGCTCAGCCTCATCGTGACGCACATTCTTCCCACATTTTTCAGAGTAAAAGAAATTGTAAAAAAAAAAAAAAATAATAAATTTTCCCCATTGTAATGGCACAGGTTTAACAAATTAATATTCAATTTCACAACGACACGTTTCTCCCCCTTCATTTTCCTTCCTTTTGTTCCCACGGCCGTTTTGCCGCCAGTGTGAATAGGGAAAAGAAAAGATGCTGGTGGGAAAAACGGGCACACCGCCTACACGCGCGCAGCCTTAAACTGAGAGGGAGAAACAAACAAACAAAAATAAAGAATGGTGAAGCCAAATCATGTCTTTTGATCCGCTCTTTCCGCATGATGCTTCCTTTCTCCCACAGAAACTGCATTACCCACATCTCTTCTTTTTTAATTTAAAAATCGCGGGCAAACAGGCAGGAACTGCAAGAGACACGTGAATACACATGCAAGGCGGCAAAGAGGCGTAGATAATAATTAATGAAAAAATAATAATTAAGCCACATCTCCGTCATCGTACACGGTGCTTCCTTGGTTCTTTATCACCGTGGGGACCTCAAAGCTTTCGTATCCAGGTGGATCAATCATGGGCACCTCATCACCCAACGTTGCATCCAGCATCAGGCCGTTATTATTGAGGATTCGATCATTCCTGTCAATTGCATACAAGGGATTGGCGTTCATCTCCCGCAATACCATGTGCACCACCCACTTCGACTCATCAACACCGCGGCAACGGTAGAAGCAGACGGTGATTAGCGCAGCGGCAGCAATAACCGGCAGCAATACTGCGATCAAGACAACATACCAATTCTTCTGCACCCACGGGACCACTACAGCCGGTGGAAGCGTCGTAGTGCTGACGACGTACCCTTTTTGAGCCTCACAGACGACGCCAAATGCAGGGTAAGGCGTTTCGCCGTGGTCTTTAGGCGCAGGGTACCAATCATACCACGTTGCTTTCTCATTGCTGTCCACTGTTTTCAGACGAAGGATTAAGAAAGTCTTGCCGTGAAAAGGGTAATTATAGGGCCAATAAGCCTTGTACCCGTTCATTGGTCCCACGCCAACAAGCGTATACAGTGTGCCCCTGAAAAAAGCAACACCAAGACCATCAGCCGAGGAGTCGGCAAACGCACCTTGATTCCACTTGAAGATGCAGTTTAACGTTGCCCACTTCAAACCTCGTCCACACCTTTTTTTGGGATCTGTTGTTGGGGTCGCTGCGTGGTCGGCGTCTCCACCCAGGTACGCATGGCTTGTGTCGTAATTAGGGACTGCGATCTTTCTCAACTCATCCGCCATGGCCGCATGTGCAGCAGGTGTTTGATCCGCAGAAAGGACGCCTCCACCCAAATGACAGACGTCATCAGAGCTAAAATAGCTCACGTCACCGGCATAATTTTGAAAAAAAATCGGATTGGAGTAGTGGAAATACTTCACAATTTCAATAACCACGTGTCCTTCCTCCTCCTTCCCTGCAGCAGTAAAGGAGGGATGGCTGCCCAGGTACTGCAGCAGGAGGAACAGCACCATCCACCGGACTGCGTTCCTTGTTGCGGAGCGCGTTCGCATGCACATTAACTCAACTTCCATAATATTACCCGTCGTGTGGGAGAGCGTGTGAGTCCTCTATTTTCGCGTGGCGGAGACAAAATAAAGGGAGAGACGCCACAACGGTGCAAAAAGAGTGCTCTAGCGGTGCAGGAACACTCTGTCAAACGATCAAAACGTCTGAGAGAGTCGGGCAGAATGACATGCAAGAAAAAATCCCTG
>NW_916484.1:0-1787 GCF_000209065.1 Trypanosoma cruzi
CTGCGGTCCATGGTCGGAATGAATGGAACCACGCTGGACATGATGATTCTGGGGTTACGAAAAATTGCGGTGCGATCGGAGACGAAGCAAGCGCGCCCCTTGACAAAGGAAGAGATGAATCAAGTAATCCGCAGCCGGACCGATTGGAAGGAACGTGTTGTTTTACGACTCGCGTGGATAACGGCGAGCTGTTGGTCCGAGATTGCGGCCTTGACTCCCAACAATTTCACACTGGAGCCGGACGGGGCCTTAATATTGTATTGGCCCGTGGCGCCGAAGACGGCGAAGGCGGATCCCCACCGCGCCTCGCGGTTTGTGAAGATACGAGGGCAGGACGCCTTCGACAATATAAAGCTATGCAGGACACTTCAAGAAAACGAAAAGCTCACGAATCTTACGACTGCCCAAGTCGAACGAGCTTTGGCTCCTTGGGATGCCACGGCGCATTCCATAAAACGGGGAGCGTTGAGGCACGCTGCTCAAATCGTGGAGACATACAATTTGAATCCACACGTGACCTCGCAGTTGGCGAAGCACGTCGACTCGTTCGACCTTTCCCAGAATACTGTTCGATATTTGGGGAGATACATCACAATGCTGACCCAGGTGTCGTCGCTGGTCGCATTGATGTGAAGGGAGAAACGGCGGAAGGGCAGGAACTCTGGCTGAGAGCGGAGGAGCGTTTTTTCCATGATTTTTATCACAATCATGCTGTTACAATAACGAGACGCGCGCCAAGGACGCGTATGGCCACTCCGCAAGATGAACACGCTATCCCGTTACAGCAGGTCAAAGTGCCCGTATTGAACTTAGAGTGGATCCATAGTTGGTTGAACCCGGCTACCTTGGAGAGGCTCATGCAAGTGTGGGGACTCGTCGGGCGGTCCCCTCTCCCTCCGTCTTCCTCCGGCAAAGCGCGCGAAGGCTCACGGAGGATTCCAACCGCTGACGCGCGTTTGTTACGAAAAGCAGGAATTACCGAGGACGCTTCGTCCACAATAACAGGCGGATGGATAATACCTTTCCCAGTTGTAGAGGAGAAAACCACCGGTTTACGACGATGGATCGCGTGGCCACGCGACAGGAACAGCGAGGACCCTTACGAGGCTCATGTTCCTCTTTTACACATTTCCCATTATTTGTCACCTGTGATGGCTGAGGCCGCTTCCTGCCTGGATTTAAAGGCGTCCTTTTTTCAAGTCTCTTTACCGCGGGAGACTCGGCATCTCCTTCGATGCCGCGTGGAGGACGGCACGCTGGTGGAGCTGACACGGCTTCCTATGGGATACAAGGCCGGCCCAGAAATTCTCCAGATTATTACTTCGGCAATTGCGGGGCTGACGACGGTGGTTCGCCCCCTCTGGGCTGCACCTCCATCGGTGCGTGTCGACGTTTGGATTGACAATATACGCATTGCAGGGTCGAAAAGCGATGCAACACTGTGGTAAGCCCAAGCGCTTCGTAATGCGGACAGTTGTCACGCATCCTTGGGGGAGGAACGCGAATCGGGCGCTACGCAGTACACCTTCCTGGGGGTGCAGTTTGATCACACTCACCAGGCAGTATCCCTGAGTGACAAGTTTGTCCGCTCTGTACGCGCCATGCCGGCGCTTAATTCTTTGACCATCGCGGAAATGGAGGTTATGGCGTCACGCTTTTTGTACGCGGCTGCCATTTTGGGCACGCGTTTATGCGACTACTACTTTTTTATCAAGGCAGTGCGACGACGATTATCCGCACTTAACCGGGGAATTGTGCTGGAGACATCCCCGGCGAACCTACCGCCG
>NW_916485.1:0-1787 GCF_000209065.1 Trypanosoma cruzi
CAGCCGCTCGAAAACGATCCGCCGACTGCAGCACCCTTGTGGGCAAGAGCTCGCGAAATTCCTCCAAGCAGCGGATAATTCAGGGTTGTTTGGTGTCCAGTGTGTGCACACGCAAACATACATTGAAAGAGAGTGCCTCTGACTCCCGCCATTCATAATTCGAAACAAAAATTTAGACCACAGCGTGTGGTGCAGCAGCCGCTCGAAAACGATCCGCCGACTGCAGCACCCTTGTGGGCAAGAGCTCGCGAAACTCCTCCAAGCAGCGGATAATTCAGGGTTGTTTGGTGTCCAGTGTGTGCACACGCAAACATACATTGAAAGAGAGTGCCTCTGACTCCCGCCATTCATAATTCGAAACAAAAATTTAGACCACAGCGTGTGGTGCAGCAGCCGCTCGAAAACGATCCGCCGACTGCAGCACCCTTGTGGGCAAGAGCTCGCGAAATTCCTCCAAGAAGCGGATAATTCAGGGTTGTTTGGCGTCCAGTGTGTGCACACGCAAACATACATTGAAAGAGAGTGCCTCTGACTCCCGCCATTCATAATTCGAAACAAAAATTTAGACAACAACGTGTGGTGCAGCAGCCGCTCGAAAACGATCCGCCGAGTGCAGCACCATTGTGGGCAAGAGCTCGCGAAACTCCTCCAAGAAGCGGATAATTCAGGGTTGTTTGGTGTCCAGTGTGTGCACACGCAAACATACATTGAAGGAGAGTGTCTCTGACTCCCGCCATTCATAATTCGAAACAAAAATTTAGACCACAGCGTGTGGTGCAGCAGCCGCTCGAAAACGATCCGCCGACTGCAGCACCCTTGTGGGCAAGAGCTCGCGAAATTCCTCCAAGAAGCGGATAGTTCCGGGTTGTTTGGTGTCCAGTGTGTGCACACGCAAACATACATTGAAAGAGAGAGCCTCTGACTCCCGCCATTCATAATTCGAAACAAAAACATAGACCACAGCGTGTGGTGCAGCAGCCGCTCGAAAACGATCCGCCGAGTGCAGCACCATTGTGGGCAGGAGCTCGCGAAATTCCTCCAAGCAGCGGATAGTTCAGGGTTGTTTGGTGTCCAGTGTGTGAACACGCAAACATACATTGAAAGAGAGTGCCTCTGACTCCCGCCATTCATAATTCGAAACAAAAACATAGACCACAGCGTGTGGTGCAGCAGCCGCTCGAAAACGATCCGCCGACTGCAGCACCATTGTGGGCAAGAGCTCGCGAAATTCCTCCAAGCAGCGGATAGTTCAGGGTTGTTTGGTGTCCAGTGTGTGCACACGCAAACATACATTGAAAGAGAGTGCCTCTGACTCCCGCCATTCATAATTCGAAACAAAAACATAGACCACAGCGTGTGGTGCAGCAGCCGCTCGAAAACGATCCGCCGAGTGCAGCACCATTGTGGGCAAGAGCTCGCGAAATTCCTCCAAGCAGCGGATAATTCAGGGTTGTTTGGTGTCCAGTGTGTGCACACGCAAACATACATTGAAAGAGAGTGCCTCTGACTCCCGCCATTCATAATTCAAAACAAAAATTTAGACCACAACGTGTGGTGCAGCAGCCGCTCGAAAACGATCCGCCGACTGCAGCACCATTGTGGGCAAGAGCTCGCGAAATTCCTCCAAGCAGCGGATAGTTCAGGGTTGTTTGGTGTCCAGTGTGTGCACACGCAAACATACATTGAAAGAGAGTGTCTCTGACTCCCGCCATTCATAATTCAAAACAAAAATTTAGACCACAGCGTGTGGTGCAGCAGCCGCTCGAAAACGATCCGCCGAGTGCAGC
>NW_916486.1:0-1787 GCF_000209065.1 Trypanosoma cruzi
CAAAACAGTGGAGCATGAGGGGACAACGCCGGGCCATTTCAAGGGTGTGGTGGCAAAGGGGAGAATCATCCTGATCTGGGTGGCGGTGGCGGTGGTGGGACGATTGCCCTCACAACTCCTCAGCGCATTGTGCTGTTTGTTTTGTGTGGTTTGTCCTGCAGCGGGAGGCGCTCTGTCCACGAGGTATCCAAAAGGTATGGCCGTGAGGTGGTCATTGGGGAGCCTCGATGCTGCGTTCTGAGGTGTGTTTTTGCAGGGACTTGGCACCCCACGGCAGTAGGACTCACGGGCGAGAAACGCAAAGGAACGCATCGAGGGCCAAAGAGTGGAAATATGCAACTACACACGATTGCGGGTGTCCATGGGAATTGTGTGCGCTTCTTCCTGCATTCCGTTCCTCTCCATGAGGCGTTTTATACGATACGCGTGTGTGTGTTTCAACGGCTGCGCTGCTCGCCTTTTGCTTTTGTATTCTCGCGTGTGCGGTTGCAATTCATTCCCATGCAACTAAGAATGCGGCTAAAAAAGGAAGGACATTTGTGGAGCATGCACCCACGGCTTCAGTGTTCATCCGCTGGTGCTGACCTTTCTTGCCAGGGCATTTGTGCGCGCTTTTCCCTCCAATGTCTATTTTTTTTTTTTTGCACAGGAGGCAACAGGTGGGCATTCGTGAGTGCTGCGGCGGGCTGTTGTTGCCCTCGCCGGGACGCGCGTAACGGCGTCAGCTCCATGACTTTGTGCACAAAAGGAATGGGACTTTCTCCGGATTCTCACCGCAGGCGCATGCCGTGGACGGCCGCAAAGGAGTGTGTGCCCGGTGTTGTTCATAGCTCCAAGGAAAATATGGTGTTGGATGGTGCACGACGAGTGGATTTGGATTGCGTTGACCGTACATCGCAGGTGTATCCGCTGGAGGCATTGCGGGCGACTGTGAACAAATGCTAGTACAATAAATGCAGAGGAAAGAACATTTTTAATTGGTCTCTCAGGTGGAATCCAATGTACTCAGGCAAAGGGTTTACCGCGAGGATTGGCAGGAGGGGACGTACGACGAGGACGCCACCAGCACCGCCATTTATTTCCATCGCCACGGCAGTAACGCAGCCTCATGCGACTACGCGACGTCTCGGCGCGACACCACGACGCAGCCCGCGCCAATACGCCTTGCGGATTTTCCGGGGTGGCACGCACTGTTCCGTTTGTCGCCACTGTTCCCCCATCCCCGAGCGTCGGTGCAGACGTCTCTGTCGATGCAAGTTCCTATCGCTTGCGGACACACTCATTGATTGATGCGGCCGACACCCCAGCCCATTGCTGCTGCTTCTTGCATGACTGCTGCACCGCCCCCAGCAGCTGGTGCAGTGGGACTGGGGACGAGAACGCAGCAGATCAATTTCAATCAGATGGTGCTGGAACCCCTGTCAGCGTCCCGGCGACTCCAGCGACCCACCCACACCACCGGCGAGCACAGAAATCGAAGGGACAGGGAAGGCATCGACGGAGCGTCAGGACATCAGTTGTCTTTCCACATCACTCTCAGTCAAACAGCCGGAAGAATTCACAACAACATCAGTCACTAATGAAAAAGGAACAACGACCACCGCCGACAGCGACAGCAGCACCGCGGTCTCCCACACCACTTCCCATCCTTTGCATCTTGTTGTCACGTATGCGTGCTGCTGCGGTGGTGCCGGGCCAGCATGTAGTTGTGTGCGCTGAATATGAACGAAGGCCAAAGGCAAATGAATTGATTTTGTGATGAATATTGGCTGCACTTCCCGTGGACC
>NW_916488.1:0-1788 GCF_000209065.1 Trypanosoma cruzi
GCCTTGTACCCGTTCATTGGTCCCGCGTCAACAAGCGTATACAGTGTGCCCCTGAAAAAAGCAACACCAAGACCATCAGCCGAGGAGTCGGCAAACGCACCTTGATTCCACTTGAAGATGCAGTTTAACGTTGCCCACTTCAAACCTCGTCCACACCTTTTTTTGAGATCTGTTGTTGAAGTCGCTGCGTGGTCGGCGTCTCCACCCAGGTACGCATAACTTGTGTCGTAATTAGGGACTACGGTCTTTCTCAACTCATCCGCGATGGCCGCATGTGCAGCAGGTGTTTGATCCGCAGAAAGGACGCCTCCACCCAAATGACAGACGTCATCAGAGCTAAAATAGCTCACGTCACCGGCATAATTTTGAAAAAAAATCGGATTGGAGTAGTGGAAATACTTCACAATTTCAATAACCACGTTTCCTTTCTCCTCCTCCCCTGCAGCGGTAAAGGAGGGATGGCTGCCCAGGTACTGCATCAGGAGGAACAGCACCATCCACCGGACTGCGTTCCTTGTTGCGGAGCGCGTTCGCATGCACATTAACTCAACTTCCATAATATTACCCGTCGTGTGGGAGAGCGTGTGAGTCCTCTATTTTCGCGTGGCAGAGACAAAATGAAGGGAGAGACGCCAAAACGGTGCAAAAAGAATGCTCTAGCGGTACAGGAACACTCTGTCAAACGATAAAACGTCTTGAGAGAGTCGGGCAGAATGACACGCAAGAAAAAATCCCTGTGTCCTTGTGAAAGGGGATGGCCCCGGCCCTCAAAGATTCACATATGCATACGAGGGGTAATTACCGTGCACGCAAAAAAGAACGGAATAATTGAATGCCCCCAACAACAACAAAAAGGGATCCCCATGAGTCCAACACGCGGGCCCACAGTGGCCAGCACCGTCCGCACCGATAACCCATCGTAACGGCGCATGTGCAAAAGGAAAAAAGCGCAGCACGACCCCGCACACGGAATAACTTGAGCAAAAACAAAGGTGCGAGCGCATCGAACACCGACAATATAAATGAATAAATGAATAAAAAAAGGAATATCCACCTGGACTGCTGGCCGTATCCTAAAGTTATCATTAGAAATCAAACAAAACGGAAAGAAGAGGGGTGAATGGAAAAACTGCGGATCCGTCAAATCATAAAATTTTCCACCACATATGTAAATATATATATATTCGGAAAGCCGCTCCCGTGACGTAGAGCAGTGTATTCGGATTGGGGACATTTATTACCCACGAGGTGAAAGAATTTGAGATCCTCCAGCCACAAGACCCCGCCGCTCCCCTTCGCAAGTTCCACCCCTTCGCTAATTCCTCAAGTGTGAAAACACGACCGCGTGATATGCCGTCTGCGGGGTTTTCCGCAGACCGTACTTAAGCAAAGAATGCCTTTATTCCGCGAGGGTCCGAAAAACCCATATATCCGTTTCAGCTCCCGCGTCGTGGCGTGTGGTTTCGAGCCGCCCTTATTCGCAGCTCCTTGCAGCGAAGTATTGCTCATCCAAACGTCGACGGTGCGTGGCAGGATGGCGGAAAAAGCCAATAGGGCCAAGCGTACCGCGCGTGCCTCGGCCTGCATGATGCGAAAAGGCATCTTATTCCATTTTCCTCCGGCAATTTTGACGTTGCTTGAATCTAGAATGAAGACAGCTCCCCATCCATGGAGCGATGCGTCCCTGATGATGGCGGCCGACGCCTTTTTCGTGGGCTCGATGATTCGCTTACGGCCATATTCTCGATGATGTGTCACAGTCTCTCGCCCAAGCAACCGCTGCCGGCG
>NW_916489.1:0-1788 GCF_000209065.1 Trypanosoma cruzi
GTGATGGCTCCTGGCTGTACGAATGGGGCGGTAGCCGGAGGACTGGCGACGGTGACTGTACGTCTCTGCGCCCCACGAATCGGACTGTTGCTGGTGCGGCAGCGAGGGATGCTCTTTTGTCTTGCAGCCCCCGCTTGGCGCAGGGCCGCGGGGAGGCTGTGCGGAGGCAAATGTGGTCGCTGGATGACTTTGATATTGGGAGGAAGTTGGGTGAGGGACGCTTTGGCAAGATTTATCTCGCGCGGGAAAAGCGAACGAAGTGCGCCGTCGTAATAAAGTGTCTGTCGAAGGACATGATCCGCTACCACGGGCTCGCCCACCAGTTAAGACGGGAGGTGGAGCTGCAGGAATACGCGGGACGTTGTCATCGTCACATTTTGCGCCTCTTTGCATACTTTTGGGACGATGTGCGAGTATTTTTGGTGTTGGAGTACGCGGATGGAGGGAACCTGCAGACACTGCTGGACACCCGAACGCAGCACCGCGTGTCGGAGGAGGAGGCGCGGCGTATTTTGCGGCCGTTGCTCTCAGCACTCGCCTTCCTGCATGAGCGGGATATCATTCACCGCGACGTGAAACCGGATAATATTTTGTTCAAAGCCCAAGCAGTGAAACTGGCAGATTTTTCATGGGCGGTTCGGCTTGACCGCAGGGTTCCCCAACACTCCCGTCGCTACACACTTTGCGGCACGATGGATTATCTTGCACCGGAGCAGATCTCAAGGCGGGGTTGTACAACGAAGGCCGATGTGTGGGCTCTCGGCATATTGACGTACCGCATGTTGTGCGGGAATCTGCCTTTTGAGCATCTCTCCGCATGGGAGTTGTGTGCCCGAATCACAAGGGGGAGCGTGCAATATCCCACGCATCTTTCAATGGAGGCACAGAATTTTATGGAGTCTCTGCTTTGCGTGGATGAAGCGAGCCGACTATCATGTGAAGAGGCCTTGAAGCATCCTTTTATTGTGGGCAGCAGTTGCAGTCTACATGAGGCCAGTGCAGAGACGGAGCTACCAAGCGCTGTAAGTTTTCAGTGCTCACCCACGCCGGAGCATTGGGACAACCGTTTTGAGCGCGTGTCGCTGCCTACTTACGGCAAGGCACCAGCTGTTGTTTTTGCGCAAAAACGACAGCCGCAACCTCAACAGAAGCAGCAAACAAACAACAGAAGTAGTGGGGGCGGTAGTAGTCAGAATAGTATCAACAGCAGCAATAGTGCTACTTGCAAGTGGGTTGCTACTGCTGCTTGCAGTCGTTCTTTTTCGGATGGGAGTTTTGTAACGGTTAGTTCTTCCCATTCCACAGAACGTATTACGAGTGTACCTGACTTGACCACCCCTAATATCTCTTCTGCCCCGCAGAGAGAATGGATTTATTCAGGGAGGGCCATTGCCAACGGCGAAACGCTAAAGAGTGGCTCGGAGGAAGTGGCGACATCAAGCCAAGGGGCGAGTCTCAGCCGTCCACGCAACACACACAGCACAAGTGATAGGAGCGGCCTGGCCACAACGCAAATTGGAAATTTTCTGGGCTTCTCACCGCTTATTCTTTACCCTAATGACGCCAATGACAATGCCGAGGAGAATGAGGTTGATGAGAGGGAGGCAAATTGCGTTGTACAGCTGCGCTTTGACGATAGTCTTCTGTCCCTTTCGCAGCTCACGGCCGCGTCGGCAAGCACGGTTGATGCGGCAGAGAATTTATAGTTGGGAAGGGGGATTTCATTTCCTTTTTTTTTCTCCGAAGTAGCCGAATGCTTTTTTTTTTCTTTATGTGTGTGTTTACCTG
>NW_916492.1:0-1789 GCF_000209065.1 Trypanosoma cruzi
GCGATGTACAAAGTCGCTGGTCAACGGGTGCACCCTTTCTTATATAAATATATATATATATATATATATATTTATGTTTACTTGGCACTTTTGCCTTCCTCTTTCCTTCTCTCTCTCTCTGTGTGTGTATGCCTGCGTGTGCGAAATGCTTTGGCCTTTTCTCTTACTCTCCCCGTCTTGCGCGTTTGGTAGTTCGTTCTAGCTAGGCTTTCGAGCTTCTCTTCAAACACCCTCAAATAAACTCCTTCTTTTCAAGATGCGTGAGGCGATTTGCATTCACATCGGTCAGGCCGGTTGCCAGGTTGGCAATGCGTGCTGGGAGCTGTTCTGTCTGGAGCACGGTATCCAGCCCGACGGTGCGATGCCGTCCGACAAGACGATTGGTGTGGAGGACGACGCGTTCAACACGTTCTTCTCGGAGACCGGCGCTGGCAAGCACGTGCCGCGCGCGGTGTTCCTCGACCTGGAGCCGACGGTGGTGGACGAGATCCGCACGGGGACGTACCGCCAGCTTTTCCACCCCGAGCAGCTGATCTCCGGCAAGGAGGATGCGGCGAACAACTACGCTCGCGGCCACTACACGATCGGCAAGGAGATCGTGGACCTGTGCCTTGACCGCATCCGCAAGCTTGCGGACAACTGCACGGGTCTGCAGGGCTTTCTTGTGTATCACGCCGTGGGCGGTGGCACGGGCTCTGGCCTTGGTGCGCTGCTGCTGGAACGCCTCTCTGTGGACTACGGAAAGAAGTCCAAACTGGGCTACACGGTGTACCCATCCCCACAGGTGTCAACGGCTGTGGTGGAGCCCTATAACTCGGTGCTCTCGACGCACTCACTGCTTGAACACACCGATGTTGCGGCGATGCTTGACAATGAAGCCATATATGATTTAACTCGTCGTAACCTCGATATTGAACGTCCAACGTACACAAATTTGAACCGCCTCATCGGCCAGGTTGTCTCCGCGCTTACGGCGTCGCTGCGCTTTGACGGCGCGCTGAACGTGGACCTGACGGAGTTCCAGACCAACTTGGTGCCGTACCCGCGTATCCACTTTGTGCTGACGAGCTACGCGCCAGTGATCTCGGCGGAGAAGGCATACCACGAGCAGCTCTCCGTTTCGGAGATCTCGAACGCGGTGTTTGAGCCGGCGTCGATGATGACGAAGTGCGACCCCCGCCACGGCAAGTACATGGCATGCTGCCTCATGTACCGCGGCGACGTTGTGCCGAAGGACGTGAACGCCGCCGTCGCGACCATCAAGACGAAGCGCACGATTCAGTTTGTGGACTGGTCACCCACTGGCTTCAAGTGCGGCATCAACTACCAGCCCCCTACGGTGGTGCCCGGTGGCGACCTCGCCAAGGTGCAGCGCGCGGTGTGCATGATTGCCAACTCGACCGCCATCGCGGAGGTGTTCGCGCGCATCGACCACAAGTTCGACCTTATGTACAGCAAGCGTGCGTTCGTGCACTGGTACGTTGGTGAGGGTATGGAGGAGGGTGAGTTCTCGGAGGCCCGTGAGGATCTCGCCGCCCTGGAGAAGGACTACGAGGAGGTCGGCGCAGAGTCCGCGGATATGGAGGGCGAGGAGGATGTGGAGGAGTACTAGAGTGGCCGCTCCCGCGTCTCTCTCTCTCTTTTCGTTCTTGATTGATTGATTTCTCTTTTGTGTGTTTCCCCGCGGACGCCAGCGCGGCAAATAGGGAAGAAGGAAGGGGCGGGCGTTTAACATTTTTGGGGAATGGGATGTAGGAGGGGAGAGAGGAGGGGGAAGGGACGCCGAGGA
>NW_916493.1:0-1789 GCF_000209065.1 Trypanosoma cruzi
CCCCCCAAGCCGCTGGTCCCCTTCGGTCTGACTACTCGCTGATGATACTCGTGTCTTCTCCACGAGGTGTCTTCGCTCCACCCACACCCCCTCTCCTGTGTCTCTTTTCTCTGTCGTTTCCCTCTCCCCCTCTGTTCGGTCTTCACTCCCGCTCGTCTCGGCGTCCCGCAAGCGGCATTTTCAGCTAACTTCGCCCTTGCCTGTTTGCCTCTCTCTGTCCGTGTGTGGCGGCGGTGCTGTGGCCGCCCTCCCGTCTTTTCCTTCTTGAGTACTCTTCTCCTGCCCGATCCACGGAGCAAAAAAATGACTTAATTCTCCTAGCTGCCTTATTCCTCCCCGGCAGGTGTGTGTGCGCGCAAGAAAAAGAAGAAAGAAAGAGAGGCGGAAAAAAGTAAAACTCTCAACGTGTTGTTGCTGTTGTTTATTTTGATGGGCGCCTCGCCCCCATTCCCTGCGGGTGTACGCCACCCACCGGCCACCCCGCACTTTTGCCCCCGTCGCCGTCCATGCCGCAAGTGGGCGGTGGACTCCTCGTGGGTCACAATAAGAATACCGCGGACACTCCGTTGCAACACGCGGGAAGAAGAGAAAAGAAGGGCCGTGAAGCGCATTCCTCCTCCATGCGTGCTTCCTCGCAATGTCCAAGAAAAGAAACAAGGAAACACATTTAAAAAAAAAAACTCCCTCACACACAAGAGAAAAAAAAAAAGCGTTCCACAGACGACCGAAAAGGAAAAGAGAAATTGCCGCCATCCAAAGTAAAAAAACATCACAAAGCCCTTTTTCGAATTAAAGGGAAAAAAAAAACAAATGGCGCCTTAATTATTAATTTTTAAAGAGGTCGTGATTAGAATTAGGAATTATTTTAAAAATGGGGAAATAGCGTGCAGGAACAAAAAAAAAAAATCGTATTAAAACAAAAGACTCAAAAAGCGTCTCCCTGTTGTAATCCACCACGCACTCAAACTTAAAAAAAAAAGTTCCTAGCTACCGTGCAGAAGCACATCTATCCCTCTCCCCCAATAACAACGGGAAAAAAAGAGCATTTTCTTCTGACCACATTAATTCAGCAGGTTACAACCCGCTTATTGGCAATTTGATTGCCTACTTACAGGCGCGCAAATTCCACGTAGCGCGGGACGGCACTCTTCATCTCCTGCGACGCTTTGGCGGCAAAACGCGCGCTGAAGCTTTCCTGGAACATCGCCACCAGCTCTTTCGACGTCTCATTGAACTGCCTCACGTCCTTCCAGGCCTTGCGTGGGTTCAGCAAATGCTCCGGCACTTTGGCGACGTACTTCGGGATGTGCAGGCCCCAGCCGGGGTACTCCTCGTATTCCGTCCGGTCGAGTGTCCCGTCGTGGATCGCGTCGATGATCGCACGCGTGACGCGCAGCGGCATGCGCTTCGCACCACGGTCCGCGCGGCCGCCAGCGTAACCAGTGTTCAGCAGCCACACGCGGCTGTTGTGCTTCTGCATCTTCTCCGCCAGCTGCTCGCCGTAGAACGTCGCGTGGCGCACGAGGAATGGCCCACCAAAGCACGACGAGAAGATCGGGCGAGCAGTGCGCGTGCCGCCAGCCTCAACGCCTGGGACGTTCGCGGTGTAGCCCATCACGAACCAGAACATCGCCTGCGCGCTCGTCAGTCGAGCCACGGGCGGCATCACGCCAAAGGCGTCGTTCGTCAGGAAAATGACGTTCTTCGGATGGCCAGCAATGGCCTTGCTCAGCGCGCCCTCGATGTGGCTCAGCGGGTAAGCAACGCGCGTGTTCTTGCAGATCGACTC
>NW_916494.1:0-1789 GCF_000209065.1 Trypanosoma cruzi
AAGTACGCAGCCGCAGAGTCCCACTGCTGCCGCCATGACCAAACAAGGCTGGCTGCAGGGAGCAAAAAGAAGAATAAACACCCCATCAAACGCTTCAGCATCACGTGGAGGCACCGCAAACGACACAAAAAATGCAACGCCGTGCAGTGGCCGTTTCTTCTTTTACATCGACTTTTCTCAAATGTGTCCTGTGGCCGCACGCCAGACAACATCGTCAAGTACATCCGGCCAATAAGTAAATACGTAAAAAAAAGCCCCGTCACGCAAAGAGGGAGTTTCGGCGAAGGACGTGAAACACGCACCTTTTATGCATTTTCCACGGGACAACGCGGTGGCTCAATAATCAGTTTTTGCCAAGAATCAATAAAATAACAAAGCAATAATTCCGTAAACCAGGCAATAAACAAATCAAGAAAAAAGCAACGGGCCTACCACAAGCATCGAAGTTACTCTGCATCTACGAGAGGCCTCGCGTCTTCTCGCCTTGCAGGGGCACTGTTGGAAACAGAGCCTTTACACCCCGAGGAGAAACTGCGCGAACTTTTTCGCGCAGCACAGATTCCTCACATCTGCAGTGTCCGCTCCATTTCTCTACGCTTGCCTGCAAGGCCAGGCGGCGGAGTAGACACAGAATTGTCTCTTAGCGCAGTTCACTTTGGCCGGTTTTCACGATTTCCAGTCGACACATACAGCGTGTCGTGCGGCGGCGGGCCAGTCCGTAATTCTGCATACGTCGCGGTGGTCCCATTCAAAAAAATCCGTCCCGCCCTCAATGGGATGCGGCGCCTCACTCCATGCGGTCACACGGGGCGCACTGTTTCCTCAATAGATCTTATTCGCCGTCCATCCCTTAAAGCTGCTTCTGTTAGTGATGGGCCTTAGAGCACAACAGAAGAAAATGGACAATGCAGTAACGCCGTGACACCGCCAGCCACAATGAATCGCTCATACGGGAAAATTCCCCGATTATGCCTCGTATGTACACACACAATTAACAAAATATATGAAAATCACCCAATGTTTTTCACCAGAAACCAAACAACCCCACTCCCTCCCTAATTTTCTTCTGCCACTGTTATGCTCGATAGCGTTGGAGATTTTTGGCATTCGTGTGCGGTGCTGCCGCATGGTGCTGGTGCACCCGCACCGTATGCACACACACACACATATCCAAAAATATATATATCTCACAGTACTTTCTACCAGAAATCAAAACCGCCCCTTTTCATTCCCAATTTGTTTTCCTATTTCGCTGTTTATTCCTCACTTAGGAGAGCTGCATCTCTTCTAAACTCTCCGGATGATATTGACACTTGGTACTGGCGCTCCTCTTCCGTTCCACAACGCCGCTATTCCGTGGCCTTCATCGTCGCTCACATTATTGGAATTGACAACATCACATCTTCGCCAGTCATTCATCGGCGTGCTGTCTGCGTGCTGCACATAAATAATCTCCCACGACATGTCTCGGGATAATTCCTCCCAACCATTAAAATATGCCGCCGGACACACAGTGAACTGCCTCACAGTGCTGGCGGTGGTGTGGCACCCACCCGCCGTCGTAGCCATCCGCAGCCCAACCAGCGTCCTCGGATTTGACTCCACGAAGAAAAAGCCGTCCACCAGCAAAAAGGCTCCAACCGCCGGTATGCACAGCAGCCGATGCTTTATATTAGTATTTGTATGGTATTCCATTGCAAGCAATACGCATAAGACTCGGCGCGGTGCCCTTCAGGGATCGCCTTCAGCTCTGCGCACTGTCCTCCACGGCGTGCTGGGGCCTCAGCTC
>NW_916497.1:0-1790 GCF_000209065.1 Trypanosoma cruzi
CCCTTCGAATGGAATATGGGGCGGACTTTTGTGTTGTCCGCCTTCACATCCACAGGGGAAACACAATCGCGGTGCCATTCGCCACCACGCCCCTGCCGCTAATACCCCAGAACCCATTCCATGGCCTCGCTCGCAGCTGACCGTCAACAACAGCCTTGGAAAGGCTCCCAGCACCCCACGTGATGCGGCTTCCCCCATCGTTGGACACCAACAGCGTCACCCAAAACAGGCACAGGCTCCCACATGTGTGGAGTTTCCAACATCGCACTGGCATTTTTCGCAGGAAGGCGTTCCACAGGCAGAAAAACCTTGCCGTCTTTCGTCAACGCCTTGCGACCGTTCAATTGAGACAAGTGACCCGCCTCTTCTCTTCGCTCCACGGCAATGTCCGTCCTCCAGTCCATCACGCTCTCCGCTGCGATTCCTTTCGTCCACTCCTCCCGTGTAAAACTCACGTACTCTGACCAAATGCCAACACTGGCACTAGAAGCAACTCCCTAATTGATCTTGGCAATACCCACAATTAAGCCATAGTAGTTCAACAAGAGAATGAAAAATAAACGACTTAACACCATTATCTCCATAGCCTTTGCCCCTTCAATGCGCCACAATAAACCCTCGTTTCCCATGGTACAAAAATAACCATAGGCTTTGGATCACCCACCTTCTTTGCACGCGCAACTCCACTGCCGCAGCACGTCATCACGATGACAAGAAGCAGCACCGTGGAATTAAACACACACCGGGACATGTTGGGCCTCTGCGGCTCACTTTCTCTTCCTTCCCTCCTCCTTCCGCTGGACCCGGTCACGCGGCGACGGTTGTGTGTGCGGGGTTCCATGGCAGCAGCGACACGTGAGAGCATATAAATATGTGTGTGTGTGTGCTTTTGGTCCTTTCAGTGCCTTCAACTTTCACAGTAGCGTTTAATGTTTGTTTTCCTCCTACGTGTGAGTGTGAGAGAAAAAAGGAAAAAAGAAATGCTCAATAAAAGAGGTAAAACAGTAAACACCGTCACCCATACACAGAGAGTGGCACCATCATCCCCCGCCGCAGTCACTCCCAACAACAACAACTCACGCACATAAACACAAAGAACAGCAGAAGGAGGAGAAATGCACCGGGAACACACAGCGGCTGTTGCCACCAGCAGGAGTCACGGCGGGTGTCTTATTCGTCACGCGTCAGCAGACACCGAGCAACACCCACACACAAAACAACCGGCAGAATGCAAAAGGGCACAACCGTCCTTTGTAGCACCAATGCGCTGCCGCCAGTCGTTTTGCAGCTGCCTCCTCCAAAGCACTCGCGCATCAACCCACACAGCCGGAGAATCCCTGAACAAAGTATACACAGCGGGACACGTCGGCACGTGCAGCAGCTGGACGAGAAGCAATCCGCACTTGTCCCAGGCACCTTAACCCACACCGCCCAATCGACTGCACGCCTGCAACGTGTCAAAAAATAAATCGCAGGCTCCCGTACTCCCTCCTCGCAAGGAACGTCGCAGCCAGAATCTTCTGCGTGCATCCGTTCTCAGCAATCACGCCGCTCTACAGAGTATGCATAATGGCATGTGTGTGTGCATGTGTGTTTGTCAGTGGATATACTTCCGGAGCAGCTGTGCGGCACAAGAGAGTCAGAAGAAAGCAACGGCAGAGAGAGGCAGATAGCACACACGCACAAATTACTCATATCATCACACACAAACACACACACGCAGCCCGCGGAATGGGTGCTCTCAACCACAAAACAATGAAAAACAAAACAAAAAGCCGAAGCGTGGACGA
>NW_916498.1:0-1790 GCF_000209065.1 Trypanosoma cruzi
GAGTGTCTCTGACCACCACCATTCATATTCGAAACAAAAATTAGACCACAACGTGCGGTGCAGCAGCCGCTCGAAAACGATCCGTCGAGTGCAGCACCCATGTGGGCAAGATCTCGCGAAACTCCTCCAAGCAGCGGATAGTTCAGGGTTGTTTGGTGTCCAGTGTGTGAACACGCAAACAGACATTGAAAGAGAGTGCCTCTGACCACCACCATTCATAATTCGAAACAAAAATTTAGACCACAACGTGTGGTGCAGCAGCCACTCGAAAACGATCCGCCGACTGCAGCACCCTTGTGGGCAAGATCTCGCGAAACTCCTCCAAGCAGCGTATAGTTCAGGGTTGTTTGGCGTCCAGTGTGTGAACACGCAAACAGACATTGAAAGAGAGTGCCTCTGACCACCACCATTCATAATTCTAAACAAAAATTTAGACCACAACGTGTGGTGCAGCAGCCACTCGAAAACGATCCGCCGAGTGCAGCACCCATGTGGGCAAGATCTCGCGAAACTCCTCCAAGCAGCGGATAGTTCAGGGTTGTTTGGTGTCCAGTGTGTGAACACGCAAACAGATAGTGAAAGAGAGTGTCTCTGACCACCACCATTCATAATTCGAAACAAAAATTTAGACCACAACGTGTGGTGCAGCGGCCGCTCGAAAACGATCCGCCGACTGCAGCACCCTTGTGGGCAAGATCTCGCGAAATTCCTCCAAGCAGCGGATAGTTCAGGGTTGTTTGGTGTCCAGTGTGTGAACACGCAAACAGATAGTGAAAGAGAGTGTCTCTGACCACCACCATTCATAATTCGAAACAAAAATTTAGACCACAACGTGTGGTGCAGCAGCCGCTCGAAAACGATCCGCCGAGTGCAGCACCCATGTGGCAAGATCTCGCGAAACTCCTCCAAGCAGCGGATAGTTCAGGGTTGTTGGCGTCCAGTGTGTGAACACGCAAACAGACATTGAAAGAGAGTGTCTCTGACCACCACCATTCATAATTCGAAACAAAAATTTAGACCACAACGTGCGGTGCAGCAGCCGCTCGAAAACGATCCGCCGACTGCAGCACCCATGTGGGCAAGATCTCGCGAAACTCCTCCAAGCAGCGGATAGTTCAGGGTTGTTTGGCGTCCAGTGTGTGAACACGCAAACAGACATTGAAAGAGAGTGTCTCTGACCACCACCATTCATAATTCGAAACAAAAATTTAGACCACAACGTGCGGTGCAGCAGCCGCTCGAAAACGATCCGCCGACTGCAGCACCCTTGTGGGCAAGATCTCGCGAAACTCCTCCAAGCAGCGGATAGTTCAGGGTTGTTTGGCGTCCAGTGTGTGAACACGCAAACAGACATTGAAAGAGAGTGCCTCTGACCACCACCATTCATAATTCGAAACAAAAATTTAGACCACAGCGTGCGGTGCAGCAGCCGCTCGAAAACGATCCGCCGACTGCAGCACCCTTGTGGGCAAGATCTCGCGAAATTCCTCCAAGCAGCGGATAGTTCCGGGTTGTTTGGTGTCCAGTGTGTGAACACGCAAACAGACATTGAAAGAGAGTGTCTCTGACCACCACCATTCATAATTCGAAACAAAAATTTAGACCACAACGTGCGGTGCAGCAGCCGCTCGAAAACGATTATCCGACTGCAGCACCCCTGTGGGCAAGAGCTCGCGAAACTCCTCCAAGAAGCGGATAGTTCAGGGTTGTTTGGCGTCCCAGTGTGTGAACACGCAAACAGACATGAAAGAGAGTGCCTCTGACCACCACCATTCATAATCGAAACAAAA
>NW_916499.1:0-1790 GCF_000209065.1 Trypanosoma cruzi
CTGTCATATCTGTTTGCGTGTTCACACACTGGACACCAAACAACCCTGAACTATCCGCTGCTTGGAGGAATTTCGCGAGCTCTTGCCCACGAGGGTGCTGCACTCGGCTGATCGTTTTCGAGCGGCTGCTGCATCACACGTTGTGGTCCAAATTTTTGTTTCCAATTATGAATGGTGGGAGTCAGAGACACACTCTGTCACTATCTGTTTGCGTATTCATGCACTGGACACCAAACAACCCTGAACTATCCGCTGCTTGGAGGAATTTCGCGAGCTCTTGCCCACGAGGGTGCTGCACTCGGCTGATCGTTTTCGAGCGGCTGCTGCATCACACGTTGTGGTCCAAATTTTTGTTTCCAATTATGAATGGTGGGAGTCAGAGACACTCTCTGTCAATATCTGTTTGCGTGTTCACACACTGGACACCAAACAACCCTGAACTATCCGCTGCTTGGAGGAATTTCGCGAGCTCTTGCCCACGAGGGTGCTGCACTCGGCTGATCGTTTTCGAGCGGCTGCTGCATCACACGTTGTGGTCCAAATTTTTGTTTCCAATTATGAATGGTGGGAGTCAGAGACACACTCTGTCACTATCTGTTTGCGTATTCATGCACTGGACACCAAACAACCCTGAACTATCCGCTGCTTGGAGGAATTTCGCGAGCTCTTGCCCACGGAGGTGCTGCACTCGGCTGATCGTTTTCGAGCGGCTGCTGCATCACACGTTGTGGCCCAAATTTTTGTTTCCAATTATGAATGGTGAGAGTCAGAGACACTCTCTGTCACTATCTGTTTGCGTATTCATGCACTGGACACCAAACAACCCTGAATTATCCGCTGCTTGGAGGAATTTCGCGAGCTCTTGCCCACACGGGTGCTGCACTCGGCTGATCGTTTTCGAGCGGCTGCTGCATCACACGTTGTGGTCCAAATTTTTGTTTCCAATTATGAATGGTGAGAGTCAGAGGCACTCTCTGTCACTATCTGTTTGCGTGTTCACACACTGGACACCAAACAACCCTGAACTCTCCGCTGCTTGGAGGAATTTCGCGAGCTCTTGCCCACGAGGGTGCTGCACTCGGCTGATCGTTTTCGAGCGGCTGCTGCATCACACGTTGTGGTCCAAATTTTTGTTTCCGATTATGAATGGTGGGAGTCAGAGGCACTCTCTGTCACTATCTGTTTGCGTGTTCACACACTGGACACCAAACAACCCTGAATTATCCGCTGCTTGGAGGAATTTCGCGAGCTCTTGCCCACGAGGGTGCTGCACTCGGCTGATCGTTTTCGAGCGGCTGCTGCATCACACGTTGTGGTCTAAATTTTTGTTTCCAATTATGAATGGTGGGAGTCAGAGACACACTCTGTCAATATCTGTTTGCGTGTTCACACACTGGACACCAAACAACCCTGAACTATCCGCTGCTTGGAGGAATTTCGCGAGCTCTTGCCCACGAGGGTGCTGCACTCGGCTGATCGTTTTCGAGCGGCTGCTGCATCACACGTTGTGGTCCAAATTTTTGTTTCCAATTATGAATGGTGGGAGTCAGAGACACTCTCTGTCAATATCTGTTTGCGTGTTCACACACTGGACACCAAACAACCCTGAACTATCCGCTGCTTGGAGGAATTTCGCGAGCTCTTGCCCACGAGGGTGCTGCACTCGGCTGATCGTTTTCGAGCGGCTGCTGCATCACACGTTGTGGTCCAAATTTTTGTTTCTCAATTATGAATGGTGGGAGTCAGAGACACTCTCTGTCAATATCTGTTTGCGTGTTCATGCACTGGAC
>NW_916501.1:0-1791 GCF_000209065.1 Trypanosoma cruzi
TGCGATGCAGCAGCCGCTCGAAAACGATCAGCCGAGTGCAGCACCCGTGTGGGCAAGTGCTCGCGAAATTCCTCCAAGCAGCGGATAATTCAGGGTTGTTTGGTGTCCAGTGTGTGAACACGCAAACAGATATTGACAGAGAGTGCCTCTGACTCCCACCATTCACAATCGGAAACAAAAATTTGGACCACAACGTGCGATGCAGCAGCCGCTCGAAAACGATCAGCCGAGTGCAGCACCCGTGTGGGCAAGAGCTCGCGAAATTCCTCCAAGCAGCGGATAGTTCAGGGTTGTTTGGTGTCCAGTGTGTGAACACGCAAACAGATAGTGACAGACAGTGCCTCCGACTCCCACCATTCACAATCGGAAACAAAAATTTGGACCACAACGTGTGATGCAGCAGCCGCTCGAAAACGATCAGCCGAGTGCAGCACCCGTGTGGACAAGAGCTCGCGAAATTCCTCCAAGCAGCGGATAATTCAGGGTTGTTTGGTGTCCAGTGTGTGAACACGCAAACAGATATTGACAGAGACTGCCTCTGACTCCCACCATTCACAATCGGAAACAAAAATTTGGACCACAACGTGTGATGCAGCAGCCGCTCGAAAACGATCAGCCGAGTGCAGCACCCGTGTGGACAAGAGCTCGCGAAATTCCTCCAAGCAGCGGATAATTCAGGGTCTTTTGGCGTCCAGTGTGTGAACACGCAAACAGATAGTGACAGAGAGTGCCTCTGACTCCCACCATTCACAATCGGAAACAAAAATTTGGACCACAACGTGTGATGCAGCAGCCGCTCGAAAACGATCAGCCGAGTGCAGCACCCGTGTGGGCAAGAGCTCGCGAAATTCCTCCAAGCAGCGGATAATTCAGGGTTGTTTGGTGTCCAGTGTGTGAACACGCAAACAGATATTGACAGAGAGTGCCTCTGACTCCCACCATTCACAATCGGAAACAAAAATTTGGACCACAACGTGTGTTGCAGCGGCCGCTCGAAAACGATCAGCCGAGTGCAGCACCCTTGTGGGCAAGAGCTCGCGAAATTCCTCCAAGCAGCGGATAATTCAGGGTTGTTTGGTGTCCAGTGTGTGAACACGCAAACAGATATTGACAGAGAGTGCATCTGACTCCCACCATTCACAATCGGAAACAAAAATTTCGACCACTACAGGCGATGCAACGGTCGGTCTCGTTGGTGAGGGATGGGTGGCGCGACCGACACAGGGGGTGCTTGTGGTCTGCAGGGCTTTTGCAGACGGTCGAAGAGTGGG
This sequence comes from Trypanosoma cruzi, assembly GCF_000209065.1. NCBI lineage: Eukaryota > Euglenozoa > Kinetoplastea > Trypanosomatida > Trypanosomatidae > Trypanosoma > Trypanosoma cruzi. Next base: position 1,272 of record NW_916501.1, read on the forward strand.
CATGGGTCGTATCTTCCCGGTGGGCACAGCTGTCATTCGGGGCACAATTTCCGGATCGGAAACAGGATTGCAGTCCTCGCCAGACCGACAAGCGACTGTCACGCGGTGTGTGCGCCTTCCTGTGTCCTCTGGGCATCCCTATAGTACGTTTTTCCGACTGGAGTGAGGATGTCCACGTGCTAGGCATTGGCGCAGTTTTGCGGGAGGGATCGTGCCATGACGGTATCCGCGTCCGCTGTCACGTTGCGTGGAACTTCGCGGTGTCATGGGGAAAATGTGAAGCCAGCTGTACGACCTCGATCCGCCTGTGAAAGTGGCACGGTACAAATCTCTTCGGTGACGTCGTCGTGCACCTCCAGCGGGCCAAGGCGGAGTGATTCCATCGCCGAGAGGGAATCTGTGGCGGCAGGAACTCGTGTGGGCGATTGGGATGCTGCTGCCAGGCGGGGAACTGGGAAGTGTGTGAGGCAATGCTCAGTGGCAGGACGCCCCGCTCGGCAGGAGCATGCAAGGCTGCCAG
>NW_916503.1:0-1791 GCF_000209065.1 Trypanosoma cruzi
CACAGCGCACACCATCCGCTCTCCTCCAACTGTACTCAGCGGCCGGGCGCCCAGTCACCCTCGTGCCATCGCAATGGGGAACACAAACAATCGTCACCGCGGAACATCAGTGCCTCTAGCAGAAAAGAAAAAAATTGAAGACATGTCAACAGCACAGCCGGCACAGAGACACTCAACAGGGCACGGAGACACGCAGTGACAGTCAACACGGCAAACACGAAAACAAGCCACAGTGACTCAAAAAAAAATGTGAGGGTCCTGCAGGGCTCCCATAAAACAAAAAAAATCCATTCGGCAGAAATTTTGTTTCCCGAGCCAAGCAGCACAATACGACCATGCGTTTGTGCATAAATATTGCCCGCTCAAAGAAAAACAAGAAGATCCTACTATTTTGTAGGCCCACACAAAATCCCCCACTTTCCATGCGGCATCCTGCCTGCTCCTCCACTCCTCGTTTCGTGCGATCCGTGGAACGCACAGCAATGAGACCGGCACCGCATGTGGGCAAAAAAGCAAATAAGTGGGGAAACACTTCGCTCGTGACGGTGTGTAGCAAGCGACCATCGGGGGACAACGTAGAGGTGCTGATTATTCCAATAAAGCGGCAAGAAAAAAAAGTGCTAGTAAAAAAAAAAGTTGGAATGCTTAACAAAATGCAGTGAGTAATGCTGGGAAGCTAAACATTTGTTGTTCCACAAAAAGTCGCAATTCCACCCTCCCCCACACCTCAGCAGAGGGCCGCAGCGCCCCACAGACCCACAAGCAGAAGCAACAGCACCCGAGACACACAGCCATGCACGGTGTTGCCACACCTTAGAGCCACGGACACCAACGCGGTGACACTCTCCAAATCAAAAGGGTCACTGCCCAAGGCCGGCGTTGCGTTAAACTCCGATGGAACCTTTGTTTTCCCAAACGTTGTGCTCGAATGAGCCGGTGCGGGACCAGCTCCATCCAACACGTTGCCATTGTGGTGAGCAGTTGCTGGGTCTGTGCCGGGCTCAGGAGCGGCTGTGGCAACATCCGCGGGCGTCATGTCAGTGCTGCTGAATGAATCGGGGCCGCTGTTCGTGCCCACGGCAGTGCAGGCATGCGTGTCCCCTTCAGGGTCGTCGTGTTGTTTGTCGCCGGCGAGCGTGTTGGCGGTGGACGGCTCTTTTTGCACACTCTCAAAAAAAAAAATCACGTGAAATGCTGCGCTGCGGCCAACCGTCGGTGTATCCGTTATGCGAAGAGCCTTCATTCGCCTTGCCCGCCTGCCCCATCATCAATGCTGCCGCGTTGGAGGGCAAGTGCTCCCGGCCACCTTCAGGGCGATCCCCGCTGACAGGTATCTTGCTTTCAAGTACTTCCTGACGACTGACCACGCTCGGTGTCGAAGACAATGCAGGCGCCAATACGCCACTGCTGGGTGCCTCTTCTTCCATTTCCCCGTATCAGCTGAGGTGGACGGGCCAATGGCATCAGAAGAAGATGTTTGCCTGGGGAACTGCTGAGCCCTTCCTATTTCCTGATGGCTGCGCTGGTGAGTGTTGACGTTGTGGTGCTGATCTGTCTTCCTGCCGCGCTTCATCCACGACGACAAGCCCACTGGCGGATTGAGGGAAAGTTTCACTCGCATGATTGTTGTGAGGCGCACCTTTCGGAGCCGGCACCCTCGCCTCTGGAGTGCCAACAGCGTCCGGCTTCGTCTTCATTAGCGCTTTGAGCTCGCCACCTTTCAACACGCGGTTGTGCAACAGGACGTTGCTCACCGTCACATGAGTGTTACCGAGCACTCTTGCCGCCGCC
>NW_916504.1:0-1791 GCF_000209065.1 Trypanosoma cruzi
GTGGCATTGGCGCCTCCACGCAACCACATCCTTCCTTTGCCGCATTTGCGGGGCAAATGAGTTTGGGCATCCAGAGCACACACACACACACACACGGCCGCAACGAGGGGGACGGGGCGCATCCAAGTCCACGGCGCGGTCCTTCACTTCTCTCCGCCCCGACGGAATAGCGCTGCGCCTCACAGCGGGTCGTGGCGGGTGGCATCCCACACTCACAATTGGGGCACGGCGCACGCCATCCGCTCCCCCCGAGTGCACTCAGCAGGCCGGCGCCCAGTCACCCTCGTGCCATCGCACGGAGGGGTGCAAAAACAATCGTCGTCGCGGACCATCGGTGCCTCTAGCAGAAAAGAAAAAGAAGAAGAAATGGGGGCGTGTCAGCAGCACAGCCAGCAGAGGGACTATAAAATGGACACGGGGACACACAGTAACAGTGGGCACGGCAGAGACGGAAAAGAGACTGTAGTGATTTACCAAAACAAAAGAAAACAAAAAAGTTTAAAAAGCAAAAAAAGAAGCAAAAAACAAAAACATTTGATTCGGCAGATATGTCATTTCATGTGCCACGCAGCACAATACAACCGTGTTCTTGAGTTCATACATACTGCCCGCACACACACAAATAAAAAAGGAATTGTACTCTCCCACCAGCCCACACAACATCCCTCACATTCCATGCGGCATCCGGCCTGCTCCTCCACTCCTCCTTTCGTGCAGTCCGTGGGACGCACAGCAACGAGGCCGGCACCGCGTGTGGGCAAAAAAAGCAAACAAAAGAGGGGGAAGCACGTCACTCGTGACGGTTTTTAGCAAGCGACCATTTGCGGGAAAACACACAAATAGGGGTGCTGATTATTTCAACAGAGCACCAGCAAAAAAAAAAAAAAAAAAAAAACGGTGCACCAGGAAGAAACAGAAAACAGAAGAAAAAAAAAAAACCCATAAAAAAGAAGAAAAAGAAAAAGAAATTATGCTTGACAAAGTTGAGTGAGTGATGCTGGGAGCTGCACAGTTGTTGTTCCACGAAAAGCCGCCATTCCACTCCTCCCTCACATCTCAGCAGAGAGCCGCGGTGCCCCACAGCCCCAGAAGCAGCAGCAACAACACCCGAGACACACACCCGTGCACGGTGCTCTCACCAATTAGAGCCATGGCCAACAAGTCGAACTGCCCGTGCTCAAGCAAAACGTCATGTTCCAGGTGCGATGTTGCGTTGGACTCCGATGGGATCTTGTTTTTCCCAGGCGTTGTGCTTGTATTACCCGGTGCGGCATCATCGCCATCCAACACTTCATCATGGCCTTGAGCAGTTTCCGGGTCTGTGCTGGGCTCATGGGCGGCTGTGGCACCGTCCACGGGCGTCACCTCAGTGCTGTGGGATGAGTCGGGGCCGCTGCTCGCACCCACGGCAGTGTGGGGATTTGTGTCCTTCCTCTCCTCGGGGTCAACGGTTTGTTCGTCGCTGGTGAGCGGGGCGGGATGGAATGACGACTCTTCCACGTCCTCTGAAGCATCAGATAGAGTGCTGTGCTGCGGCCGTTCTTCAGTGGTTTTCCTCTGCGGAGTGGCGACAACCACCTCTTCAGCCTGCTCCGTCATCGGCTGAACCACGCTGAGAGACGAGTGCTCCTGTTCACTTTCAAAGTGATCCTCGCCGGAAGACACATCGGTTTCAAGTGCTTTTTGAGGACTGTCTTCTCCCGCTGTTGGAGAGAATGAGGACGCCGAGCCAACACTGCCGGATGCCACATCTTCCACTTTCCCCTCGGCGGCTGAGGTGGACGAGCCAGC
>NW_916505.1:0-1791 GCF_000209065.1 Trypanosoma cruzi
CCTTGCGGCGCAACGCAACCGCCACGCGCTCGTCCACGAGGAATGTGCGCGTCTCCAGCCACGCCTCCAGCGCACGCAGCACCTCGTGCACGCGGTCCATCGCGTTGGCGAGCCGCTGCCCGCCACGGAAGGCGTGCTGCACAAACGGTGCGGGGGCAGCGTCCAGCTCCGTTGCCGAAAAGTCGAGCCACATGTCCACCTGGCTGCCCTCCAGCGGCGTGCGGCCGTACAGGAAGCCGCCGCTCCGGTCAAGGCGCGCGATGTGGCGCAGGATGGCGTTGGTCTCGAACACACAGCCCTCCTCCGTCTGCAGCACGGGGTAGCGGCCGCACGGGCTGCAGTTGCGGCAGCATTCCGCCGTCTCGTTCTCGCGGCCGTACTCGCACGTCTTCGGCGTCACCGCAACGTTGGCGAGGGTCGCAGCAGCCAGAAGCCTGTGCGTGCGTGTATTCCCAGCGTTTACACCACTCCACAGCGTGAGCGACATGGCGTTTGGGTTTTTGTCAGCGCCTACACCTGCGGAGCAGCTGTGCAGATCAAGAGAGAGCAAAGAAAGCAACGGCAGAGAGAGGCAGATAGCACACACGCAAATTACTCATATCATCACACACACACACACACGCAGCCGCGGAATGGGTGCACTCAACCACAAAATCAAAAAGGAAAACAAAAACAAGAAGCCGAAGCGTGGGACGACCAGCGCACACACACTCTCATTGCTCCCGTAAAGCAAAACACTCACACACAGAGGGAGAGAGAGAGAGGTCGCCCATTCAATGCAATAAAAAAAAACATTTACAGTTACAGTGCTCCGCCCATGCAGCCAGGCAGGACGGCAGCGGTGCGTGTCGTGCAAAAGAGAGCACCAACGGGCCTGCATGGGTGTGCATGCATATATACAATGGGCACATTATTGTGTGTGCTTCGTGGGGTGAGGTGAGGGCGAGAGTCCATGCAAGGGGACACACACACACAGAGAGAGAAGGAAGAGTGTGTGTGCGGGCGGTGCACGGCTCTCTCCCCCTCACTCTCACGCGGCCACCACCGCAGCAGCAGCCGCACACGCAACAACAACAAGAAGAGGCAAAAGAGGGGAGGTGGTGTGGGGGACCGCGGTGCTGCTGTCACTGTCGCCTGTATTTGCGGTGGCATTTGTACGAAGGGCGTTTTTATCTTTCGCGGATTCTTCGTCATTTTCCGCGGGGTGTTCATGCTGTTGATGTTGTTGGACTTGTACTTCATCACATTGCTGCTGCTTTTCACTTTCTTCTTCTTCTTGTCGTGTGTGTCCAGTGCCGGATGTCGTCCCTGCCGGTCCTTCGGGTAGCGAGGAGTTGTGAGCCGCTGCTGCTGCAGGCGTCTGATCTCCTGTTGGAGAGTCCCCTGTTGTGTTAGATGAATTAGTGCCCGAGGACCCCGCTGTACCACCAATTCTGTCAGCTAAAGAATCAGCACCAGGAGCAGCAGGAGCAGGACCTGAAGGAGGAGCGGGAGGAGGAGGAGCACCAGGAGCAGAAGGAAAACCGGCAGGGGGATCTGAGGGAGCAACAGCAGGACCAGAAGAAGCAGGAGAAATGCCACCGTTGCCTTGACCGCCAGCAGAAGGTCCAGCAGAACCACCTCCTCCACCGCCTCCAGAACCAGAACCTCCAGTAGAAGTTCCACTGCCACCAGAAGCCTCGGCAGCGCCAGCAGAACCAGAACCAGAAGCACCAGCAGAGCCAGGAACAGGTCCACCAGAAGCACCAGTAGCACCACCAGAACCATCACCAGCAGAGGCACCAGCGTCGG
>NW_916506.1:0-1792 GCF_000209065.1 Trypanosoma cruzi
CGCCGACTGCAGCACCCTTGTGGGCAAGATCTCGCGAAACTCCTCCAAGCAGCGGATGGTTCAGGGTTGTTTGGCGTCCAGTGTGTGAACACACAAACAGATAGTGAAAGAGAGTGTCTCTGACCACCACCATTCATAATTCAAAACAAAAATTTAGACCACAACGTGCGGTGCAGCAGCCACTCGAAAACGATCCGCCGAGTGCAGCACCCTTGTGGGCAAGATCTCGCGAAATTCCTCCAAGCAGCGGATAGTTCCGGGTTGTTTGGCGTCCAGTGTGTGAACACACAAACAGACATTGAAAGAGAGTGTCTCTGACCACCACCATTCATAATTCGAAACAAAAATTTAGACCACAACGTGCGGTGCAGCAGCCACTCGAAAACGATCCGCCGACTGCAGCACCCTTGTGGGCAAGATCTCGCGACATTCCTCCAAGCAGCGGATAGTTCAGGGTTGTTTGGCGTCCAGTGTGTGAACACACAAACAGATAGTGAAAGAGAGTGTCTCTGACCACCACCATTCATAATTCAAAACAAAAATTTAGACCACAGCGTGTGGTGCAGCAGCCACTCGAAAACGATCCGCCGACTGCAGCACCCTTGTGGGCAAGATCTCGCGAAATTCCTCCAAGCAGCGGATAGTTCCGGGTTGTTTGGCGTCCAGTGTGTGAACACACAAACAGACATTGAAAGAGAGTGCCTCTGACCACCACCATTCATAATTCAAAACAAAAATTTAGACCACAACGTGCGGTGCAGCGGCCGCTCGAAAACGATCCGGCGAGTGCAGCACCCTTGTGGGCAAGATCTCGCGAAATTCCTCCAAGCAGCGGATGGTTCAGGGTTGTTTGGCGTCCAGTGTGTGAACACACAAACAGATAGTGAAAGAGAGTGTCTCTGACCACCACCATTCATAATTCGAAACAAAAATTTAGACCACAACGTGCGGTGCAGCAGCCGCTCGAAAACGATCCGCCGACTGCAGCACCCTTGTGGGCAAGATCTCGCGAAACTCCTACAAGCAGCGGATAGTTCAGGGTTGTTTGGCGTCCAGTGTGTGAACACACAAACAGACATTGAAAGAGAGTGTCTCTGACCACCACCATTCATAATTCAAAACAAAAATTTAGACCACAGCGTGTGGTGCAGCAGCCACTCGAAAACGATCCGCCGACTGCAGCACCCTTGTGGGCAAGATCTCGCGAAATTCCTCCAAGCAGCGGATAGTTCCGGGTTGTTTGGCGTCCAGTGTGTGAACACGCAAACAGACATTGAAAGAGAGTGCCTCTGACCACCACCATTCATAATTCGAAACAAAAATTTAGACCACAACGTGCGGTGCAGCGGCCGCTCGAAAACGATCCGGCGAGTGCAGCACCCTTGTGGGCAAGATCTCGCGAAATTCCTCCAAGCAGCGGATGGTTCAGGGTTGTTTGGCGTCCAGTGTGTGAACACACAAACAGATAGTGAAAGAGAGTGTCTCTGACCACCACCATTCATAATTCAAAACAAAAATTTAGACCACAACGTGCGGTGCAGCAGCCGCTCGAAAACGATCCGCCGACTGCAGCACCCTTGTGGGCAAGATCTCGCGAAACTCCTCCAAGCAGCGGATAGTTCAGGGTTGTTTGGCGTCCAGTGTGTGAACACACAAACAGACATTGAAAGAGAGTGTCTCTGACCACCACCATTCATAATTCGAAACAAAAATTTAGACCATCAACGTGCGGTGCAGCGGCCGCTCGAAAACGATCCGGCGAGTGCAGCACCCCGTGGGCAAGATCTCGCGA
>NW_916507.1:0-1792 GCF_000209065.1 Trypanosoma cruzi
AACACCCGGAACTATCCGCTGCTTGGAGGATTTCGCGAGATCTTGCCCACAACGGTGCTGTACTCGGCGGATCGTTTTCGAGCGGCTGCTGCACCACACGCTGTGGTCTAAATTTTTGTTTCGAATTATGAATGGTGGTGGTCAGAGGCACTCTCTTTCAATGTCTGTTTGCGTGTTCACACACTGAACACCAAACAACCCGGAACTATCCGCTGCTTGGAGGAATTTCGCGAGATCTTGCCCACAAGGGTGCTGCACTCGGATAATCGTTTTCGAGCGGCTGCTGCACCACACGCTGTGGTCTAAATTTTTGTTTCGAATTATGAATGGTGGTGGTCAGAGACACTCTCTTTCACTATCTGTTTGCGTGTTCACACACTGGACGCCAAACAACCCTGAACTATCCGCTGCTTGGAGGAATGTCGCGAGATCTTGCCCACAAGGGTGCTGCACTCGGATAATCGTTTTCGAGTGGCTGCTGCACCACACGTTGTGGTCTATGTTTTTGTTTCGAATTATGAATGGTGGTGGTCAGAGACACTCTCTTTCAATGTCTGTTTGCGTGTTCACACACTGAACGCCAAACAACCCGGAACTATCCGCTGCTTGGAGGAATTTCGCGAGATCTTGCCCACAAGGGTGCTGCACTCGGATGATCGTTTTCGAGCGGCTGCTGCACCACACGCTGTGGTCTAAATTTTTGTTTCGAATTATGAATGGTGGTGGTCAGAGACACTCTCTTTCAATGTCTGTTTGCGTGTTCACACACTGGACGCCAAACAACCCGGAACTATCCGCTGCTTGGAGGAATTTCGCGAGATCCTGCCCACAACGGTGCTGCACTCGGCGGATCGTTTTCGAGCGGCTGCTGCACCACACGCTGTGGTCTAAATTTTTGTTTCGAATTATGAATGGTGGTGGTCAGAGACACTCTCTTTCAATGTCTGTTTGCGTGTTCACACACTGGACGCCAAACAACCCGGAACTATCCGCTGCTTGGAGGAATTTCGCGAGATCTTGCCCACAACGGTGCTGCAGTCGGATAATCGTTTTCGAGCGGCTGCTGCACCACACGCTGTGGTCTATGTTTTTGTTTCGAATTATGAATGGTGGTGGTCAGAGACACTCTCTTTCAATGTCTGTTTGCGTGTTCACACACTGAACGCCAAACAACCCGGAACTATCCGCTGCTTGGAGGAATTTCGCGAGATCTTGCCCACAACGGTGCTGCACTCGGATAATCGTTTTCGAGCGGCTGCTGCACCACACGCTGTGGTCTATGTTTTTGTTTCGAATTATGAATGGTGGTGGTCAGAGACACTCTCTTTCAATGTCTGTTTGCGTGTTCACACACTGGACGCCAAACAACCCGGAACTATCCGCTGCTTGGAGGAATTTCGCGAGATCTTGCCCACAACGGTGCTGCACTCGGATAATCGTTTTCGAGCGGCTGCTGCACCACACGCTGTGGTCTATGTTTTTGTTTCGAATTATGAATGGTGGTGGTCAGAGACACTCTCTTTCAATGTCTGTTTGCGTGTTCACACACTGGACGCCAAACAACCCTGAACTATCCGCTGCTTGGAGGAATGTCGCGAGATCTTGCCCACAACGGTGCTGCACTCGGATAATCGTTTTCGAGCGGCTGCTGCACCACACGCTGTGGTCTATGTTTTTGTTTCGAATTATGAATGGTGGTGGTCAGAGACACTCTCTTTCAATGTCTGTTTGCGTGTTCACACACTGGACGCCAAACAACCCGGAACTATCCGCTGCTGGAGGAATTCGCGAG
>NW_916508.1:0-1794 GCF_000209065.1 Trypanosoma cruzi
GTTTGGGCTGACTTTCCGCACGTGGTTTGACGGACATACCCGAAATTGAGACACTCGACATGGCGGCAGCATTGGGCGTGGCGAACGCCTACGAGTCTTTTCTTTGCCGTTTCCCCCGCCACGTGGAGTATGCCGCAATTCAGATTGCGTCACCCGAGCGGGTTCTCGAGCTTGTGCCGCCAGAGATGCTGGACGGCAAGAAGGTGCAGAAGGCCTTCCATGTGACGACGCTGTACCTGGGTCGTGACGCCTGCAAGGACCCTGTCCTGCTGCGGCAGCTGGTGGGGCTGCTGGGCGAGTCCATTGAGCTCACGCTGACGAGCGTTGCGTCTGATCCGAAGGGGACGGCGATCGCGGTGCGCAACGAGGGAGAGTTCCCCTGCGAAAATGTTCATCCACACATCACCATCGCGAACGCGCCGGGTGTTCCGCCTGTGTACAGCAACGAGCTGCTGGACGATTCCCATGCGGATGACCCGTGCCGCACCGTCGTCAGTCTCCCCGCCGGCACACGCGTCACCGGGACATTTGTCTTCAGGTGGCCGTGAGGGACACTGCGGTGCTCGCCGCTGGCTGCAGTGGCATCCTCTGCCACCCCATGCTGGGCTCGTGGGTGCTGGTGGCCGTGGTGGTGTAAGCACCTGCTTTGTGACTGCATCGCCGAGTGTAGTGCATGACGTTCCCACACTCCCGTGGCGACCCCGCTTCCCACATTCAGTACTGTGATGGTTCTATGGACTTCCGCTGTTATTTTCTAGGAGCCTGTGGAGGGGATGATCGCGAGGAGGACTGGCTATTTAAATTAATATGTATCCTGATAAAACGAATACACCTTTTTACGACACTTTTCTACCGTATGATTTTTGGCATGACCACGGCTGTAGGGGATTAGGGAACCGATAGCCGCCAGATAATTTTGTAATTTAATTTTACCATCTCACCCACTCCCTTTTGATTCCCACATTGCGGCGGGATCCTGTGACTGGAGAGCCCCAAGGTTTGACACTTCGTGAATTATTAATATATATATGTATGTATATATGTATCCAATCCGAATAGAGCGCAGCATGTCACGAGAGTGGCTATCGGAATACATATGTGTACATATACCTACTTGGGGCAAAGCTTGAGGGTGTGGTGAGCCCACTGCTTTTTCACTTACCCCTTCTTCCTCCTGTATTGCTTGATTCTCGTAAATAACTTTACGATCCGGTCAATCGCCCCAGGCGAATGTTTGCTTCTGTTTGCTCTTACCTCCCTCTGGTGCGAATCGGTGTGCCTCTTTGATTGGACGTCTTTCTTATGCCCCAAGCAAGGTGACACATGTTTTATTATTGCGGCTGCGCGCCGCAGCCATCCATCGCTTCCTTCGCCGGCGGTGTCTTTGATTGCTGGTTTGCGTGGCGTGGTGTTAATTTGTGCGACTGCTCGTGTGACTCACTCGTGTTGCAGGATGGCTGTGTGGGAGGAGCTCGTTCATTTTCACGTTGCCGCGTAACTGAGGGTGAGTGCTGGTAGCCACTGAACGGCGTTGCGCCTTGTGTGCCGGCTGCTGTGCTTCCACTTTGTGCTGAGATGCTTGAGGGGGCAATTGTTTTTTGTTTTTTCTTTTTGTTTGCATCCCACTCGTCTGGTCATTGCGGCTGCAACGAGACTCTGCGGCAGCCTGATCGTTGCGGGCGTTACGTCTCCTGCTGTTGTCTCCTCGTTGTGTCGGTGGGGAGGAGGCGGGCGACGGCGTCGGTGGAGTGGCGCTGCGGTGGGGAGAAGGAAGGCACTGACCGCCGCTGACGG
>NW_916509.1:0-1794 GCF_000209065.1 Trypanosoma cruzi
TGGGTCTGGAGGCGCTGTGCTGCGCGTGTCGGGGAGCCAGGTGTACGCCGCGCATGGGTTGGTGTTCGAAGGCGGGGTGGCGGCCAACGCGTCCGCCGTCGTGGTGAACGACAACGCCGGTGTGCTGACGGATGGCGCGCTGCTGGTGCTGCGGGGGTCGGCGTCGTTTGTGTCCGGGTCGTGGCTGTCGGTGCGCGGCAACAGCATCAGCGGCAGGCTCCTGTCTGTGCCGTCGTACCCACGCAGTGCGGAGCTTGTGCAGAGCACGCTGACGCTCCACGGGAACGCCGGCAGTGGGCCCGTCGTGATGGACGGCACCGTTGCGCTCGGGGACGCCGGCGGAAGATTCGTCGTGGGGTGCCTGACACTCAACGGGCAGGCGCTGCAGCCGATGGAGTACAGGTCCGCCGGCATCATCGGGGAATTCCGCCCCGTGGCGTGTGGCGTGTGCGACGCCGACGTGAGTTGCTTTGGTGCTGCGACGAGGACGATGTCGGGGTCGTGCGTCTGCCGCTGTGCTGATGGCGGGTACGGGCGCGACTGCCTGCCGGTGTACCTGCCGTACGTGGACGGGTGCAACCGCACGCCCGCCCTGCCGCCGCTGAGCCACACGGCGACGCGCAGCCTGACGCCGAGGTGGACAACAACATGGAAGCCGACGCCGAGCGCGACGCAATACAGTCCGACGCAGCACGGGCCGACGGAGACCCTGCGGGTGACGGAGACGGTGGCGCTGTCGCCCACGCGGACCCCGACGGCGTCGGTGAGCAGCACGCTGTGGTGGAGCGATGTGGCGTGCCCGACGCTCGCTGTGACGACGACGGCGACTGGTGGGAGCCTGACGCAGAACGACATCCGTGGCGGTGGGAGCGTCGTCCCGACGCTGCTGATGGTGTCGCTGCCGCCGCCGTTTTGTTGGGCACGCGATCCGCAGCTCGGCACGCACCTGAGCTTCGTGCCGGTTTCGACGGCGCAGCCGAGTGGGTTTGGTGGTCCGTGGGGAGCGATGCTGAGCAACGCGACGTGGGTGCGCAACGCGACGAATCCGTCCACCGTCCTGGAGCTGGCTGTGCCCGTGCACCGCGGTTACTTCATTGCTGCCGACGAGACGATAGTCATTCGCTGCGACGCAGCGGCGGTGTCCGGCGGCTGCAAGGGAGTGCTGCTTGGTTCCTTCACGATCAGGTCGGACACGCTGCCCGCCGCCTCCAGCGCTCTCTCGGCGATCACCGGCGTTGTTGCGGGTGCGGCGGCTGTTGCCGTGGTGGTGACCGGTGGGCTGGGCTCCGTCCTGGAGATGCAGGCGGTTGGCGTGTTTGCGAGGATGTCATGCGCCTCGTCACAGGAGCGTGCGAGCACCGTTGCGCTGCCGTACTTCCTGTCGGTGTTCGCTGCCCGTGACCCGCTGTGGATGGTGGTGGGCAACGCGCTGCTCGCCGCTGTGTTGGGGTGCGTGCACTGCGGTGTGACGGCGGCCTTCCAGCGGTGGCGCGGCGTGGACGCGGCGAGTGCGTGGGCTGCGATGCGCTTCCCGAGCCTGACGTACGTCGTGGCGCACGCGATGCACCTCGGCATCTTCTTCGGCTCCGTGCTTGCACTGGCGATGCCCGGCGCCCGCGTGCGGCACCGCGTGGTTGGTGTCGTTGGCGTGCTGTACGGTGTGGCGTTTCCTGCTGGCGTGTGCTACTTGATTGCCCGCCACACGGGCGCGAGCTTCACGAGGTACTGGCAGTTTTCGAGGAAGCCGCTGCACGAGCGCCTGCTGTACCCCGTCGGGTATTGGCACCCCGCGGC
>NW_916510.1:0-1794 GCF_000209065.1 Trypanosoma cruzi
ATCCGCTGCTTGGAGGATTTCGCGAGCTCTTGCCCACAATGGTGCTGCAGTCGGCGGATCGTTTTCGAGCGGCTGCTGCACCACACGTTGTGGTCTATGTTTTTGTTTCGAATTATGAATGGCGGGAGTCAGAGGCACTCTCTTTCAATGTATGTTTGCGTGTGCACACACTGGACACCAAACAACCCTGAATTATCCGCTGCTTGGAGGAGTTTCGCGAGCTCTTGCCCACAAGGGTGCTGCACTCGGCGGATCGTTTTCGAGCGGCTGCTGCACCACACGTTGTGGTCTATGTTTTTGTTTCGAATTATGAATGGCGGGAGTCAGAGACACTCTCTTTCAATGTATGTTTGCGTGTGCACACACTGGACACCAAACAACCCTGAACTATCCGCTGCTTGGAGGAATTTCGCGAGCTCCTGCCCACAAGGGTGCTGCACTCGGCGGATCGTTTTCGAGCGGCTGCTGCACCACACGTTGTGGTCTAAATTTTTGTTTCGAATTATGAATGGCGGGAGTCAGAGGCACTCTCTTTCAATGTATGTTTGCGTGTGCACACACTGGACACCAAACAACCCTGAACTATCCGCTGCTTGGAGGAGTTTCGCGAGCTCCTGCCCACAATGGTGCTGCAGTCGGCGGATCGTTTTCGAGCGGCTGCTGCACCACACGCTGTGGTCTAAATTTTTGTTTTGAATTATGAATGGCGGGAGTCAGAGGCACTCTCTTTCAATGTATGTTTGCGTGTGCACACACTGGACACCAAACAACCCTGAACTATCCGCTGCTTGGAGGAATTTCGCGAGCTCCTGCCCACAAGGGTGCTGCACTCGGCGGATCGTTTTCGAGCGGCTGCTGCACCACACGTTGTGGTCTATATTTTTGTTTCGAATTATGAATGGTGGTGGTCAGAGACACTCTCTTTCAATGTCTGTTTGCGTGTTCACACACTGGACGCCAAACAACCCTGAACTATCCGCTGCTTGGAGGAGTTTCGCGAGATCTTGCCCACATGGGTGCTGCAGTCGGCGGATCGTTTTCGAGCGGCTGCTGCACCGCACGTTGTGGTCTAAATTTTTGTTTCGAATTATGAATGGTGGTGGTCAGAGACACTCTCTGTCAATGTCTGTTTGCGTGTTCACACACTGGACGCCAAACAACCCGGAACCATCCGCTGCTTGGAGGAATTTCGCGAGATCTTGCCCACAGGGGTGCTGCACTCGGCGGATCGTTTTCGAGTGGCTGCTGCACCGCACGTTGTGGTCTAAATTTTTGTTTCGAATTATGAATGGTGGTGGTCAGAGACACTCTCTGTCAATGTCTGTTTGCGTGTTCACACACTGGACGCCAAACAACCCTGAACTATCCACTGCTTGGAGGAATTTCGCGAGCTCTTGCCCACAGGGGTGCTGCACTCGGCGGATCGTTTTCGAGTGGCTGCTGCACCACACGCTGTGGTCTAAATTTCTGTTTCGAATTATGAATGGTGGTGGTCAGAGGCACTCTCTTTCAATGTCTGTTTGCGTGTTCACACACTGGACGCCAAACAACCCTGAACCATCCGCTGCTTGGAGGAATTTCGCGAGCTCTTGCCCACAGGGGTGCTGCACTCGGCGGATCGTTTTCGAGTGGCTGCTGCACCACACGCTGTGGTCTAAATTTTTGTTTCGAATTATGAATGGTGGTGGTCAGAGACACTTTCTTTCAATGTCTGTTTGCGTGTTCACACACTGGACGCCAAAAAACCCGGAACTATCCGCTGCTTGGAGGAATTTCGCGAGCTCTTGCCCACAG
>NW_916511.1:0-1794 GCF_000209065.1 Trypanosoma cruzi
TTTGGTGTCAGTGTGTGCACACGCAAACATACATTGAAAGAGAGTGCCTCTGACTCCCGCCATTCATAATTCGAAACAAAAATTTAGACCACAGCGTGTGGTGCAGCAGCCGCTCGAAAACGATCCGCCGACTGCAGCACCATTGTGGGCAAGAGCTCGCGAAACTCCTCCAAGCAGCGGATAATTCAGGGTTGTTTGGTGTCCAGTGTGTGCACACGCAAACATACATTGAAAGAGAGTGTCTCTGACTCCCGCCATTCATAATTCGAAACAAAAATTTAGACCACAGCGTGTGGTGCAGCAGCCGCTCGAAAACGATCCGCCGACTGCAGCACCATTGTGGGCAAGAGCTCGCGAAACTCCTCCAAGCAGCGGATAATTCAGGGTTGTTTGGTGTCCAGTGTGTGCACACGCAAACATACATTGAAAGAGAGTGCCTCTGACTCCCGCCATTCATAATTCGAAACAAAAATTTAGACCACAGCGTGTGGTGCAGCAGCCGCTCGAAAACGATCCGCCGACTGCAGCACCATTGTGGGCAAGAGCTCGCGAAACTCCTCCAAGCAGCGGATAATTCAGGGTTGTTTGGTGTCCAGTGTGTGCACACGCAAACATACATTGAAAGAGAGTGTCTCTGACTCCCGCCATTCATAATTCAAAACAAAAATTTAGACCACAGCGTGTGGTGCAGCAGCCGCTCGAAAACGATCCGCCGACTGCAGCACCATTGTGGGCAAGAGCTCGCGAAACTCCTCCAAGAAGCGGATAATTCAGGGTTGTTTGGTGTCCAGTGTGTGCACACGCAAACATACATTGAAAGAGAGTGCCTCTGACTCCCGCCATTCATAATTCAAAACAAAAATTTAGACCACAGCGTGTGGTGCAGCAGCCGCTCGAAAACGATCCGCCGACTGCAGCACCATTGTGGGCAAGAGCTCGCGAAACTTCCTCCAAGCAGCGGATAATTCAGGGTTGTTTGGTGTCCAGTGTGTGCACACGCAAACATACATTGAAAGAGAGTGCCTCTGACTCCCGCCATTCATAATTCGAAACAAAAATTTAGACCACAACGTGTGGTGCAGCAGCCGCTCGAAAACGATCCGCCGACTGCAGCACCCTTGTGGGCAAGAGCTCGCGAAATTCCTCCAAGAAGCGGATAATTCAGGGTTGTTTGGTGTCCAGTGTGTGCACACGCAAACATACATTGAAAGAGAGTGTCTCTGACTCCCGCCATTCATAATTCAAGACAAAAATTTAGACAACAACGTGTGGTGCAGCAGCCGCTCGAAAACGATCCGCCGACTGCAGCACCATTGTGGGCAAGAGCTCGCGAAATTCCTCCAAGCAGCGGATAGTTCAGGGTTGTTTGGTGTCCAGTGTGTGCACACGCAAACATACATTGAAAGAGAGTGCCTCTGACTCCCGCCATTCATAATTCAAGACAAAAATTTAGACCACAGCGTGTGGTGCAGCAGCCGCTCGAAAACGATCCGCCGACTGCAGCACCATTGTGGGCAAGAGCTCGCGAAACTCCTCCAAGAAGCGGATAATTCAGGGTTGTTTGGTGTCCAGTGTGTGCACACGCAAACATACATTGAAAGAGAGTGCCTCTGACTCCCGCCATTCATAATTCGAAACAAAAATTTAGACCACAGCGTGTGGTGCAGCAGCCGCTCGAAAACGATCCGCCGACTGCAGCACCATTGTGGGCAAGAGCTCGCGAAACTCCTCCAAGAAGCGGATAATTCAAGGTTGTTTGGTGTCCAGTGTGTGCACACGCAAACATACATTGAA
>NW_916513.1:0-1795 GCF_000209065.1 Trypanosoma cruzi
GATGGCAAGAAAAAGAAAAAAACATTACTCACGTTGGTCGCGTCCTCCCAATTCCCACCAAAATGGGCATTCATGCCGCAACGGATGGAGAGTCAAGGATGGCTTCTCATCGCCCACACATCGTTAGTCCCTTTAAAAAAGAAGTGGAGGCACTAAGGGCGTCTTTTACCTACTTCCCACGCGGCACGGTTGACAGGGCCTGGGTGGGGGAGATGAGCGGGCGGTTAAAACACACATTTTGCCGCAAACCACAAATAGTAATAAAATTTAAACTCTGGTAAAATATTATTGGAACACTTCGACCAGACACATTTCTTGCGCCACAACTTTTTCCAAAAGAAGGCATCCAGAAAAAAAATATAAAACAAATAAGAAAAAACGCGGTGAAGGATGAACATTTATTGCTTTTTAAGAGGGAACGCAACTCATCCTCACACGGAGCCCTATCACTTTACGGCGGCGACGTCTTCAAGCAAATTTTGAAGTGAAACAGTTTTTTTTTCTTTTATTTTTTTTCTTTTTCTTTTTTTTTTTTTTTTTTTTTTTTTGGAAGGGCGACAAGAGAAAAAAGAAAAAAATGAAAGGAGGGAAAGGCTATACGAGTAAGTGACGGCGACTGTACGCTACAGACAGATGACAGACAACAAACAGCGTGATTAATGCGAATTATATCGTTTATATCTATATCTATATATATATATATATATAAGTCTACACAAGACGATCTGACAGGCGGCATGGACTGTAACAATAAGTTGACACTTTTATTTACAAGCGTGGAGAGGGAGTTCGTGTTTATATGCTGCTAAATAAATGAGTGAGCGAGAAGAGAAAAAAGGCAAATTTGTTTTTTTTTTTGTTTTTTACCGTAATTTGTTACTTTTTTATTATTTTAATTTCTTCAAAAAAAAAAAATAACGCGTTGAAGGGCGGCGGGTGCAGTTGTTTTGCGGTGCACTTCCACCCACTCCTATTTTTGTTACCTTCCGCTCGGTGGGGATCACCGGCGGCTGTGGGGCCCTTTCAAAGAGTGCTGCCTCGTGAGCCCACAACGGTCCCGGCCGTCAGAGAGCGATGTATGGACCAATCGTTTTGCTGGTGTATGAGCGTGGGGCATGTGTTCTCTGGAGTGTGGGGGGAGGTTGGACGCACGGAACCGAACTGTGGACTTCCCGTGCTGCTCCCCTCCTCCCATTTTGGAAGGAAAAGTGGCGACAAGGCCCCGCAGAGGAACATATTATCTTTGACTTCTATATTACTTTACGGGATTCACTTCTCGTATACACCAGCATGAAAAGCACGTTTCCGCCCACTGACGACACAAGAATGCGTCACTATAAACAACCACAACAAGAGAGAGGCAAATATTTCACAATAATCCTAGGGTGACCACAACATGCATCTTCCCGTGCATTCACAAAAACGAGGAAAAAAAAATATAACATTAACTCTTTGAACAACTCTTGCTCGCCGCTGCACAGCACTCACGCACACACACACACTCGGGTACGTCCCCTGCGTCTCTCTGCATCACTCTTCTCCCCCTTGCACCCTGCACTCCCTAGTTCGTTTACAAGATCTTAAGCAACTCACCTTGGCGATGGCGGCTCGGTCCATGGACCACACACAGTGGCTGGCGAAGCTTGTGGCCTTTGACACGACGAGCCGCAACTCGAACCTTGAGCTCATCCACTACTGCAAGGACTACCTGGAGGGGCTTGGTGTCAAGTGCACCCTGCTACACAACGCCGAGAGGAACAAGGCAAACCTGTGGGCGACGCTGCCGGGCGACGGC
>NW_916514.1:0-1795 GCF_000209065.1 Trypanosoma cruzi
TTTATTTCACATACACAAGGGCAGGGTGCAGGCACAGACGGACAGACACAAGCACGCGCCTCGGTACATTGAGAATGGTGAACTACCCGAAGAAGAAGACGATGTATTGCCCGGACGCGCGTTGCAAGGCGCATAAGAGCTTTAAGGTTGTGCAGTACAAGGCTGGCAAGGCACGTCTTTATGCGCGCGGCAAACGGCGTTACGACCGCAAACAGTCCGGTTATGGCGGTCAGACGAAGCCCATTTTCCACAAGAAGGCCAAGACGACAAAGAAGATTGTCCTGAAGCTCCAATGCTCCAACTGCAAGTCCATCATTCAAAACGTGCTCAAGCGCACGAAGCACTTTGAGCTGAATGACAAGAAGAAGACTGGCAACAAGGACCCCACGTGGTAGTCTCTACCACTTGTTTTCTTTTGTTGTTTTCTCTCTTTTCCTTTTTTTTTTTCTTTTTTTTTATATTTATATTTTTATTTGTATTGGGATTTTGGTTGCCATTCTTTTTGTCTCGTGTAGTGCTTTCTGTTTTTTATTTTATTTTATTTTTACTTGTGATTGCTTTTTTTTTTTCCTCCGAATTGACAGTTGCAAAACGCATTAATTTCAACCTCTAACAGCAGTCGCACGAACGTCCACGAACCCAAAACATGTTTCGATTTTCTTATCGTTTTATGGCCCGCCCTGCTCTTCGCAAGGGGGCTGCCAAGGCTCCCAAGGTGGTGAAGGTGCAGCCTGTCAAGTGCCTGACGCAGCCTGCTGCTTCGATCCATAACGCCTCCGTTGTGCCACCCCTCGAGGTGGTGCCCCCAAGGATGCCGTCGCTTGACATCACACCGCCATCGCACGCCACTGCAATGGCGACGGATGCGGGGAAGGTGAAGGCCACATCCCTCAAAAAGACCGTAAAGAAGCCGACGAAGAAGCCGGCAAAGGTGGCGAAGAGCAGTCACAATAAGCCCACAAAATCAAAGGCGAAGGCAGAGACCGTGACACCGAAATTGACTCCAAAGAAGCCGATAAAACTGAAGTCGGTTAATAAACCCAAAACGAAGGAGGTACCGAAGGAATCCAAGGCGGCGAAACCAAAGGCCCCTAAGAAACCGAAATCGAAGCCAAAGCACAAGTGAACCACTCAGAAATTTAATGCAAGGACTGGCCTGTGGCGTTGGGTAGAGAGAAACCAGACCGATATAGAGCTCGGAAGGGCATTTTTTTTTCTTTTTAATAAGTAAATTGGGTGGTGGAGAGCGGAAGTCAGCCGACTTTTGTTCTCTTTTTTTTTTCTTTTTGTGGGCGGCATAAGTGTGGTGGTAACGGCTCACTACTTTTTATATCAAAGAAGCAAGAAACAAACAAATAAACAAAGAAAAAGGAGAGGGAAATTAAAAGAAAATATATATTTTTTTGAGCAACCATAAAGCATGTCGAGGTTTTTTTTTTTATTATTTCGGTTGCCGCCTCCCTTTATTTTGTGCTCTGTTTGTCTTCCCATCCACTGTGGCTAATTCCTTTCTTAGCTGGTTACTTTTGTGTTTTTATTTTATATATTTTTTATTTTTATTTTTATTTTTATTTTGGAGTCTGCACGAAGGAACGGCAGCCGCTGCACAGCGTCTCAGGAGTCTAGTCTTCTCTCTTACGCCCTTCGCTTGCGCCATCTTTCATTGCTCTCTGCGCAATGTTGCGAACAGTCTTGATCCTCGGTCGTGTTGCCGGCGCGAGGAGACGCAAGTTGCATGTCGGCTTACGGGGGGTGCGGGCCACGAAGCAGCATGAAAGGCTTTATAAACGTCTCC
>NW_916515.1:0-1795 GCF_000209065.1 Trypanosoma cruzi
ATCCAACCAAAATGACACGCCGGAAAGGATGGCGTCAGTTAATAATAAAAATAATTGCGTCAATGCAAAAAGCTGAAATTTGAGTTTTACACCCGAATCCGGGGGCGACAGTGGCATGAGAGTGTGCATGTGCGCGGGGCCTTTCGTGGGACGGTGCTGTCCAATCCCGCCGTGCCCCGACACAAAAGGGCAACATCAAAAAAGGGGAGCACACTCTCCAGAAAAGGAGTGACGGTTGGGCACTCAACCCCCGCTTCGTCCTACACGACATCCACATATGTGCACTCCGCCTCAAATACGTACCTCCCCGGACGCCGCATACATGACGTGTGGTTTCGTCACTCGCAATGTGTTTTTCCTCCCGCAATCAACAAAAAAAGGATGGCCATGGCGCAGCTCCACTCAGGGAAAGCAATCGGGGCAGACACGGGTGGAAGCCAGAGATCATACAAAATAATAATAAAAGAGGGGCAGGGCAATAACTCCTCCAAGCCTCGGAATCGTGCAATGTGCATCCCTCTTCTTCTAAATTGACACCTCCTCAACAGAAATAATGCAGCAGACACATGTGCCGCGCAATATCTTTCGCTGTCCCGCGTCCCATCTTAATCCCCATGACTGCCACGGCGGTGGTTGCGTTACATCGGGGATGACTCCAAAATATCAGGCAGCATGCTGTGGAGAGTGGATGCCTAAAAAAAGTGCCCACGTTATTGCCCAACACAAAATGACATCAATATATATATATATATATATATACCCGCGACTCAAGCTACCCGTGTGTGGCCGTCCTAAAGCAAACACTGAGACACGTGTGGAGCAACGTAAAAAAAAAAAAAAAAAAGGAAGGTGTAAGTAATGAAATACCCCACAGAAATACATCAACATATACGCAAGGCAACACATCATTCCGCATAATTCTTCGTTCTTCCTCTCGTTCCTTCTACACAACACCAGAAGCATAAAAACTGACAGGCATGCCCTCCCACACAGTCATCGTGGAACGAGAAAGGCATTGCAGGCATACGGACAAAATAGAAACAATGCACAAAAAACAGCGAAAATGCCGTTGCGGAGTCCGATGGGTGGCTGTGGTGCGCAGCAGCAGTGGCCCCGCGCCCTTCCTCATCGACCAGCAACGCACACGTCCTAAATTTATTTAGTGAAAGCCACAAAAGGGCGTTATCGTTTTTTACCCCTAATGTTTTCTCAAATAAATTCTATGGCCCGCACAACAGCCACCATCGCGGAACACGTCCTCAGTACTGAGTAAAAATCCGAATAATAACCCCGAAATCCGGAGAGGGCGCTGCAGCGGCGGGCGTGCAACACACACACGTGACACAGCCGCCCTGGGCTAGCGTGATAACTCGATAATCCGTTTTTGCCAAAATCAACAAAAATAAAAACAACAAATCAATCAACCAAGCGTCCAATAATAATAATAATAATAATAATAATAATAATAAAGAAGTAAACACACTTCCAAAAGCGTCCACTCTATACCGCAACCATGAGGAGCCTCGTACATTCTCGCCACGTGGAGGTACTGTTTGGGCAGACACTTTCCAACTCCAGCAGAAACTCCGCTACATTTTTCGTCAAGCGGAGCATCTTCACCTGTCCAGGAGGACGTGATCAATTATTCAGTTCGCACTGGATACACGGTCCAGTGGGCTCAGCGCGTCTGAGCGGGTGTCACCGGTCACAGACTGCCACGGCGGTGCGGGTGGTCGGTACGACAACGCAGCGGTGGTGCCCTGAGCGTACGACGATGACGTCACGTCGTGCGGCT
>NW_916516.1:0-1796 GCF_000209065.1 Trypanosoma cruzi
AACGGTGCTGCACTCGGATAATCGTTTTCGAGTGGCTGCTGCACCACACGCTGTGGTCTAAATTTTGTTTCGAATTATGAATGGTGGTGGTCAGAGACACTCTCTTTCAATGTCTGTTTGCGTGTTCACACACTGAACGCCAAACAACCCGGAACTATCCGCTGCTTGGAGGAATTTCGCGAGATCTTGCCCACAGGGGTGCTGCACTCGGCGGATCGTTTTCGAGCGGCTGCTGCACCACACGCTGTGGTCTAAATTTTTGTTTCGAATTATGAATGGTGGTGGTCAGAGACACTCTCTTTCAATGTCTGTTTGCGTGTTCACACACTGAACGCCAAACAACCCGGAACTATCCGCTGCTTGGAGGAATTTCGCGAGATCTTGCCCACAGGGGTGCTGCACTCGGCGGATCGTTTTCGAGCGGCTGCTGCACCACACGCTGTGGTCTAAATTTTTGTTTCGAATTATGAATGGTGGTGGTCAGAGACACTCTCTTTCAATGTCTGTTTGCGTGTTCACACTCCGGACACCAAACAACCCGGAACTATCCGCTGCTTGGAGGAATTTCGCGAGATCTTGCCCACAACGGTGCTGCACTCGGATAATCGTTTTCGAGTGGCTGCTGCACCACACGCTGTGGTCTAAATTTTGTTTCGAATTATGAATGGTGGTGGTCAGAGACACTCTCTTTCAATGTCTGTTTGCGTGTTCACACACTGAACGCCAAACAACCCGGAACTATCCGCTGCTTGGAGGAATTTCGCGAGCTCCTGCCCACAACGGTGCTGCACTCGGATAATCGTTTTCGAGCGGCTGCTGCACCACACGCTGTGGTCTAAATTTTTGTTTCGAATTATGAATGGTGGTGGTCAGAGACACTCTCTTTCAATGTCTGTTTGCGTGTTCACACACTGAACGCCAAACAACCCGGAACTATCCGCTGCTTGGAGGAATTTCGCGAGATCTTGCCCACAACGGTGCTGCACTCGGATAATCGTTTTCGAGCGGCTGCTGCACCACACGCTGTGGTCTAAATTTTTGTTTCGAATTATGAATGGTGGTGGTCAGAGACACTCTCTTTCAATGTCTGTTTGCGTGTTCACACTCCGGACACCAAACAACCCGGAACTATCCGCTGCTTGGAGGAATTTCGCGAGATCTTGCCCACAGGGGTGCTGCACTCGGCGGATCGTTTTCGAGCGGCTGCTGCACCACACGCTGTGGTCTAAATTTTTGTTTCGAATTATGAATGGTGGTGGTCAGAGACACTCTCTTTCAATGTCTGTTTGCGTGTTCACACACTGAACGCCAAACAACCCGGAACTATCCGCTGCTTGGAGGAATTTCGCGAGATCTTGCCCACAACGGTGCTGCACTCGGATAATCGTTTTCGAGCGGCTGCTGCACCACACGCTGTGGTCTAAATTTTTGTTTCGAATTATGAATGGTGGTGGTCAGAGACACTCTCTTTCAATGTCTGTTTGCGTGTTCACACACTGGACGCCAAACAACCCGGAACTATCCGCTGCTTGGAGGAATTTCGCGAGCTCCTGCCCACAACGGTGCTGCACTCGGATAATCGTTTTCGAGTGGCTGCTGCACCACACGCTGTGGTCTAAATTTTGTTTCGAATTATGAATGGTGGTGGTCAGAGACACTCTCTTTCAATGTCTGTTTGCGTGTTCACACACTGAACGCCAAACAACCCGGAACTATCCGCTGCTTGGAGGAATTTCGCGAGCTCCTGCCCACAACGGTGCTGCACTCGGATAATCGTTTTCGAGCGGCTGCTGCAC
>NW_916517.1:0-1797 GCF_000209065.1 Trypanosoma cruzi
AGACATTGAAAGAGAGTGTCTCTGACCACCACCATCCATAATTCGAAACAAAAATTTAGACCACAGCGTGTGGTGCAGCAGCCGCTCGAAAACGATCCGCCGAGTGCAGCACCGATGTGGGCAAGATCTCGCGAAATTCCTCCAAGCAGCGTATAGTTCCGGGTTGTTTGGTGTCCAGTGTGTGAACACGCAAACAGACATTGAAAGAGAGTGTCTCTGACCACCACCATTCATAATTCGAAACAAAAATTTAGACCACAACGTGTGGTGCAGCAGCCGCTCGAAAACGATCCGCCGAGTGCAGCACCGTTGTGGGCAAGAGCTCGCGAAATTCCTCCAAGCAGCGGATAGTTCCGGGTTGTTTGGCGTCCAGTGTGTGAACACGCAAACAGACATTGAAAGAGAGTGCCTCTGACCACCACCATTCATAATTCGAAACAAAAATTTAGACCACAGCGTGTGGTGCAGCAGCCGCTCGAAAACGATCCGCCGAGTGCAGCACCCATGTGGGCAAGATCTCGCGAAACTCCTCCAAGCAGCGTATAGTTCAGGGTTGTTTGGTGTCCAGTGTGTGAACACGCAAACAGACATTGAAAGAGAGTGTCTCTGACCACCACCATTCATAATTCGAAACAAAAATTTAGACCACAGCGTGTGGTGCAGCGGCCGCTCGAAAACGATCCGCCGAGTGCAGCACCCATGTGGGCAAGATCTCGCGAAACTCCTCCAAGCAGCGTATAGTTCAGGGTTGTTTGGTGTCCAGTGTGTGAACACGCAAACAGACATTGAAAGAGAGTGTCTCTGACCACCACCATTCATAATTCGAAACAAAAATTTAGACCACAACGTGTGGTGCAGCAGCCGCTCGAAAACGATCCGCCGAGTGCAGCACCGTTGTGGGCAAGAGCTCGCGACATTCCTCCAAGCAGCGGATAGTTCCGGGTTGTTTGGCGTCCAGTGTGTGAACACGCAAACAGACATTGAAAGAGAGTGTCTCTGACCACCACCATCCATAATTCGAAACAAAAATTTAGACCACAGCGTGTGGTGCAGCAGCCGCTCGAAAACGATCCGCCGAGTGCAGCACCGTTGTGGGCAAGAGCTCGCGAAATTCCTCCAAGCAGCGGATAGTTCCGGGTTGTTTGGCGTCCAGTGTGTGAACACGCAAACAGACATTGAAAGAGAGTGTCTCTGACCACCATCATCCATAATTCGAAACAAAATTTAGACCACAGCGTGTGGTGCAGCAGCCGCTCGAAAACGATCCGCCGAGTGCAGCACCGTTGTGGGCAAGAGCTCGCGAAATTCCTCCAAGCAGAGGATAGTTCCGGGTTGTTTGGCGTCCAGTGTGTGAACACGCAAACAGACATTGAAAGAGAGTGTCTCTGACCACCACCATCCAT
Organism: Trypanosoma cruzi; assembly: GCF_000209065.1. Lineage (NCBI taxonomy): Eukaryota > Euglenozoa > Kinetoplastea > Trypanosomatida > Trypanosomatidae > Trypanosoma > Trypanosoma cruzi. The sequence goes on from NW_916517.1 coordinate 1,404, forward strand.
AATTCGAAACAAAAATTTAGACCACAGCGTGTGGTGCAGCAGCCGCTCGAAAACGATTATCCGAGTGCAGCACCGTTGTGGGCAAGAGCTCGCGAAATTCCTCCAAGCAGAGGATAGTTCCGGGTTGTTTGGCGTCCAGTGTGTGAACACGCAAACAGACATTGAAAGAGAGTGTCTCTGACCACCACCATCCATAATTCGAAACAAAAATTTAGACCACAGCGTGTGGTGCAGCAGCCGCTCGAAAACGATCATCCGAGTGCAGCACCGTTGTGGGCAAGAGCTCGCGAAATTCCTCCAAGCAGAGGATAGTTCCGGGTTGTTTGGCGTCCAGTGTGTGAACACGCAAACAGACATTGAAAGAGAGTGTCTCTGACCACCATCATCCATAATT
>NW_916518.1:0-1797 GCF_000209065.1 Trypanosoma cruzi
TGGAAGCCTCCAAGCAGCGGATAGTTCAGGGTTGTTTGGTGTCCAGTGTGTGCACACGCAAACATACATTGAAAGAGAGTGTCTCTGACTCCCGCCATTCATAATTCAAAACAAAAATTTAGACCACAGCGTGTGGTGCAGCAGCCGCTCGAAAACGATCCGCCGAGTGCAGCACCCTTGTGGGCAGGAGCTCGCGAAATTCCTCCAAGCAGCGGATAATTCAGGGTTGTTTGGTGTCCAGTGTGTGCACACGCAAACATACATTGAAAGAGAGTGTCTCTGACTCCCGCCATTCATAATTCGAAACAAAAATATAGACCACAACGTGTGGTGCAGCAGCCGCTCGAAAACGATCCGCCGAGTGCAGCACCCTTGTGGGCAGGAGCTCGCGAAATTCCTCCAAGCAGCGGATAGTTCAGGGTTGTTTGGTGTCCAGTGTGTGCACACGCAAACATACATTGAAAGAGAGTGCCTCTGACTCCCGCCATTCATAATTCGAAACAAAAATTTAGACCACAGCGTGTGGTGCAGCAGCCGCTCGAAAACGATCCGCCGAGTGCAGCACCCTTGTGGGCAGGAGCTCGCGAAATTCCTCCAAGCAGCGGATAGTTCAGGGTTGTTTGGTGTCCAGTGTGTGAACACGCAAACATACATTGAAAGAGAGTGTCTCTGACTCCCGCCATTCATAATTCGAAACAAAAATTTAGACCACAGCGTGTGGTGCAGCAGCCGCTCGAAAACGATCCGCCGAGTGCAGCACCCTTGTGGGCAGGAGCTCGCGAAATTCTCCAAAGCAGCGGATAGTTCAGGGTTGTTTGGTGTCCAGTGTGTGAACACGCAAACAGACATTGAAAGAGAGTGTCTCTGACTCCCGCCATTCATAATTCAAAACAAAAATTTAGACCACAGCGTGTGGTGCAGCAGCCGCTCGAAAACGATCCGCCGAGTGCAGCACCCTTGTGGGCAGGAGCTCGCGAAATTCCTCCAAGCAGCGGATAGTTCAGGGTTGTTTGGTGTCCAGTGTGTGAACACGCAAACAGACATTGAAAGAGAGTGTCTCTGACTCCCGCCATTCATAATTCAAAACAAAAATTTAGACCACAGCGTGTGGTGCAGCAGCCGCTCGAAAACGATCCGCCGAGTGCAGCACCCTTGTGGGCAGGAGCTCGCGAAATTCCTCCAAGCAGCGGATAGTTCAGGGTTGTTTGGTGTCCAGTGTGTGCACACGCAAACATACATTGAAAGAGAGTGCCTCTGACTCCCGCCATTCATAATTCGAAACAAAAATTTAGACCACAGCGTGTGGTGCAGCAGCCACTCGAAAACGATCCGCCGAGTGCAGCACCCTTGTGGGCAGGAGCTCGCAAAATTCCTCCAAGCAGCGGATAGTTCAGGGTTGTTTGGTGTCCAGTGTGTGAACACGCAAACATACATTGAAAGAGAGTGTCTCTGACTCCCGCCATTCATAATTCAAAACAAAAATTTAGACCACAGCGTGTGGTGCAGCAGCCGCTCGAAAACGATCCGCCGAGTGCAGCACCATTGTGGGCAAGAGCTCGCGAAATTCCTCCAAGCAGCGGATAATTCAGGGTTGTTTGGTGTCCAGTGTGTGCACACGCAAACATACATTGAAAGAGAGTGTCTCTGACTCCCGCCATTCATAATTCAAAACAAAAATTTAGACCACAGCGTGTGGTGCAGCAGCCACTCGAAAACGATCCGCCGAGTGCAGCACCCTTGTGGGCAGGAGCTCGCGAAATTCCTCCAAGCAGCGGATAGTTCAGGGTTGTTTGGTGT
>NW_916519.1:0-1798 GCF_000209065.1 Trypanosoma cruzi
GATCCTGCAGTGCCTTTCAGAAGCACTCGGCCTGATGGAGGCCTTTGGGAAGGAAAGGCGCACACGTCTCATGACGATGAATCCAAAGTCTGTGACGATGCCGCAGTTGTACGGCAAAGTGGAGCCCTCCGGGGAGTGGACGGATGGCATTTTGCCCTACAACTTTAGGCGCGCCGCACAAGACACATCGACGGACCGCAAATGGCTTGTGCTGGACGGCCCCGTCGACGCGGTGTGGATTGAAAACATGAACACAGTCCTCGATGACAACAAGAAACTTTGCCTTCAGAATGGTGACATTATTCCCATGTCCAAGGAGATGAACCTTATATTTGAGGTGCAGGACTTGGCGTATGCCTCCCCGGCCACGGTCTCCCGGTGCGGTATGGTGTACGTGGAGCCGGAGTCACTCGGTTGGCGCTGTTTGCTGGACTCGTACTTTAACACGCTGCCGGAGACTCTCCGTCTGGACCCGGACATCATGACGGCCCTGCGCTCTCTCGTTGATCTGTTTTTGCCCCCCATGCTGGAGGTGGCGCGGAAACAAGTCAAATCCGTGATCCCGCAGGGGGCTCTTGTCGCCATCTCGTGTTTTATCAAATTTTTCTCTGCACTTGCCAGTGAATTGGACGCAGATGAAAACGTTCCTGTCGCCGACACCCATACCGAGGCGCGAACGCTTCTCATGAAGGTGGAAGGGTGGTTCCTGTTCTCGCTTGTCTGGTCCGTCGGTGGCTGCCTCTTTACGAAGGACAGGACGACATTCAATGCGGCGCTGCACGCCGAGTTGGCTGCAGCCGCGTCATCGGGATCGTACAAATTTACACTTCCTCTCATTGAAAACAAACGCTCCTTTTTTGACGTTCGCCTGGAAACAGAAGGTGGGGCTCGTCTTGCTCAGTGGGCCGAATACGTGCCGGAGTTTACCATTGAGGAGGGCTTGGAGTACCAGGATATCATCGTCCCCACAAGTGCACAGACGCGGTATGCCTTCTTGACACGGTTAATGATCGGCGCAATGTATCCCGTGCTGCTGGTGGGTGAAACGGGCACGGGGAAGACCATCATGACGAAGGCGCTGCTGAAAGGACTCCCTGAAGACTCCTATTCCACAAACATGATCCAATTTTCCGCCAAGACGACGGCAGGGCTTCTACAGAGGCTCATCGACGGCAGTTTGGAGAAACGTCGCAAAGGCTTCTACGGCCCCCCTATCAACAAGAAGATGATGATTTTTGTTGATGACACGAATCTGCCGCAACTGGAGGAGTACGGCGCACAACCACCCATTGAGCTTCTCCGCCAGTTTTTTGACCACGGGGGGTGGTACAGCCACACAAAGGACAGCATAGAATTCCATCGGCTGGTGGACATTCTCTTGTTGTGTGCCATGGGACCAGCCGGTGGCGGGAGGAACCACGTGACGCAGCGCTTCACACGTCACTTCAATTCCATCGCCATTCCTGCCTTTGACGAGGCGACACTGCGGAAGATATTCGGCACGCTCTCCGAGTGGATTCTTAGCAAGGGCTTTCCAGCGTTGCTGCGTGGGATGAGTGGGGCGTTGGTGAGCGCAACGATTGATCTTTACGAGACACTTGTGGATAAACTGAAGCCGTCCCCGGAGAAGTCACACTACACATTTAACCTGCGGGACGTCAGCAAAGTTTTTCAGGGAATTGATATGGCAAACCCCTCGAAGATTGTGGATGACCGAAAGTTGTCTACGCTGTGGGTTCACGAGGTCTCACGTGCCCTTGCGGATCGTTTTATTGATGAGAAGGACACAAACTGGTTT
>NW_916520.1:0-1800 GCF_000209065.1 Trypanosoma cruzi
TCCAGTCTCTCCTCCGAGCACTCCCACGCCTCTGCTTCCTCCACAAGGGACCGAGAAATCATCCCATAGTCCACAAACATGCCACCCACGCGGCATCGATCGCTGCGCGCCATGCGCTCTGTGGCTAGCCGCATCAACTGACTTAGCAAATGAACGAAGAACAAGGGATCCTCATGCTTCCCAATACCCTGAAAGCCGTGCATGGCAGGAGCAAAGCACATCTCCTCCTCAATGTCTATGGTGTGCTGCATCGCATACAAGGAGACAGCGCCGGGGTAGCCAAAGCGTGGCGCCTCCACCGCGGCATCAAGAAGAAGCGGATGATAACCAAGACGAACAGCGTAGTTCGTTAGCGTCCGGACGTATGTACTAGTTCCAGCAGCACGACGGTCAGCAACAAACAGGACACGGGGCCCCACTGCGTCCTCACCACCCCGTCGCGCCCTGACACGCAAAACCTCCAGGTGAGTGTTAATGTCAGCGACAGAGCGGGCGTTTGTCGCGTTAAAGCCTGTGCCGTAGCACGCCTGGAGAACGGAGTGGGGCGCCGCAACCACCAATGAGCACCCAGTAGGTGAAAAAATGCCAAAGGAGCGTCCGGCAGGGAGGTGCACGGCAACACCCGGCAACAGCTCCGTCCCAAACACGTCTGCTCGAGGCTGTTCCGCGCCCTCCTCCGCCTGCGGTTGGAGTGTAACAACCGTCCGCTCATGGGCCCTCGTCGCGGCAGTTACGCGCAGCTCTCCCATCGCCGGCAGAACATACCTTCGCTCCGTCACAGTCATAGCGCCACCCACCCTCTAAGCACCAGTTCTGCGCTAACCAAACGAAACAGCAAAAAAGAGCAGAATAATCTTCTGGGCAGCTGGCCGGATTCTAAAATAATCTACGGAACCCAAAAAAGTTAGTAAAAAGGAGTTATTTAATTGTTTCAATGTTTTCTTTTCATTCAATATATAGAATTCTGTGGACCACCAGCATAGTCCTTTGTCCTCAGTTAGGATTTGAAATATTATTACCTACGAAGTGGCAGACTTTGGGGTCCTCCAACCACAAGACCCCGCCGCGTGGTGGGAATCAAAAGGGGGTGAACGGGATGGCAAAATAAAAACAAACATTATCTGGCCACTATCGGTTCCCTGCCCCTACAAAGTCGTGTTCTTCCCAAAAGATTCATACGGCAGAAAGTATCATAAATAATGCATTCATTTATCAGGATATACATACATTAATTAAGTTAGCCAGCTCTCCCGCGATCATTCTTTTCACAAGCTCCTTAAAAAAGCAAACATTCATCGCCGCGCAGTGCCGCAGAGGCCAACAACACGACACAAAAAGGATCGCATATCTAATCATGTGGGAAAAACGCTCTCATGCCCAGCCGCGCCACCCCGACGACAGCGGCGGGGTGGGGACTTCCGGGAGGAGCACTACCTGGTCCTCCACACGAAAATCCACATTCACAACCGTGCGCTACGGCAGTGCTGACTCGGGCAGCACGCGGGCAACAGCCAACAAGACAGACGGCTCCTTCTTCAGCATCGCCTCGATATCCTGGTGGGTCGCGGAATCGTCAATTTGCCGCCGCAGCTCCTTGGTGACGCCGTAGGTCTCGTCCGTCGCCACGCCGTCGATGCATGACGGCGGCGGCCGCAGGTCGCACACGCTCGACGCCCCACTGCCCGGCAACCGCGCTCCCCCAAGACATTTTTTTCCTACTCTTACCAACACTTCTAGCGACACGGTGGCATCTGGGTGCCAAAGACGTGGTCGGGCAGCTACAAGAATTTCCTGCTGTAA
>NW_916521.1:0-1800 GCF_000209065.1 Trypanosoma cruzi
AAGATGTCATGGTTGCTTGGGTTCTTGAAAAGGTGGTGAATTACAAGCCGCTGGTATACGTCAAGGTGCTGCCCTGTCATTTCCATGACGCCCGCAATCGCACAGGGCACTCGCAGGTTGTGCCTACCTCGATGTGTGTTCATCACGTGCGGGAGGACGACTACGCAGCACTGATGGCGCGCTTCGGCAACGACACGTCGCCTGTTGCCCATCTGTGGCAGTATTCGGAGGACGTGATATACCCTTGGTGTGATTAAAGATTGAAGGAGATGCGGTTTCTTTTTTTTTTTTTCTTTTGAGCGAGTTAAATATTAATGTGTATCCTAATTATTTGCTTCGTCTTGGTTTGTGTTCTGTGTGCTCTGTGGCCGAACGACGTGGAATGTGTCACCGGCCGCCCCGTGCCCCTGCGGAGCGTGCCACTCCCTGTCCTTGACCCGCGTGCGGGACGTGGTGGTGGAGCCAGTGGGAGCCCGTTGCGTTGTGCTGCGGGAGCGCTTCTGCTGGGAGCACGTGGTGAGTATGTGCGTGTGTGGGCCGGGCCGCCAAGGAAAGATGTATGTAGGTTTGTTTTTGCTATTATCCTTTTTTTTTAGTTGTGCGATTGGTGGATGGATGGGGTTCAGCGTGTTTTTTTATGGGCTTGTGAAATGAATGTTTGCGTGGATAGCTGGCTGCCCAAATCAATATATGTCCTGATAATAAGAATATATATTTCTCTACGACTCTTCTCTATCTTATGCATTTTGGGAAGCTCACGAAGGAAGGGAAGCAGGGAGGCAGTGGGGTCTGGACAATTTTTAATTGTGTTTGCTTTTGCCGTCCCGCCCGCCCGCCTTGTGATCCTCACCCTGCGGCGTGGTCGTGTGGCTGGGAGAGCCCGAAATCCGGCACCTCGTGAGTTATGAGGGCACACACGCAGATATATACATGTATACACGCCCAACCCGGGTGGAGAAATCACGCCGCGACAGTGGCCACCACAATGTGCACAAATAAATACGCACTCACTTGGTGTAAACGCTCATCGAGGATCTGGCTAACCCCGTCCCCACACCATTCGCCCCTTCTCATTCCCGTCTTGTGTAAATCCTATTGACAACCGCAAGGTCCGGCAAGCGGCCCGGGAGCGAACTCTTATTTAAGGTAGTCGCGCGAAAAAAAAAAAACCATGGGCTTTTGCAGAGGTCGAACCCGCGTCCCGGATGAATTGGCAAGCGCGTTTGCCACTGAGCTAAAAAAAGAGGCCGCGGACGCAAGTTGACACGGCACGGCGGCACGCCCAAGCGCCACTACACAAAGAGAGAACACCAAAAATGAGTAAAAACAATTTCTTCAGCCAAGGCCGAGGCGCAGAAATTCCCCGCCACTTCTATTTTCTCCAGTTCACACGCACAGGGTGCACAGGGGAAGAAAAGTACTTTTGTTTTTTTTTGCTTTGTTTCTTCCACAGCGTCTCCTCAAATAATTTCAATGTTCCGCGCGCCGGCCACCATCGCAGTGCACTTCCGCCCTGCTGAGCGGAGATGTGGAAGAAAGCCACTGCCCCCATATCGGGTGCCGCGGTGGAGGGCGCAACACACACACACACACACGTTACGCATCCGCCCGGGCAAGCGCGGTGGCACGATAATCCATCACCGCCAAGTGCCAACAAAATACCAAACCAATAAATCATCAAAACAAGTAATCTATAAATCATGAAAATAAAGGATATACATGCCAGAGGCATCGACGTTATGCTGCATCTGCGAGGGGCTTCGTGCCTTCTCGCCGCATGGAGGTGCTGTGGGGGCAGAG
>NW_916522.1:0-1800 GCF_000209065.1 Trypanosoma cruzi
ATGTGTTTCTGCGGAGCTGGCTGATACCTCGCTGGGCTTATTCCAATCCGCCTTCTTCCATGCTAATAATTTCCGGTTAGGCCCCAGCACCACGGTGAGTGTGTCGTCGTCCCCGATCGGAAAACAAGGAGGATGATGCAGTGATCGCTGTCCAGTGAGAGCAGTTCTGGCAATGGGTGACTACACAGTCCTTCGAAAGGGCGGTGTCGGGTGCTGTGCTGCCCTGTCGCTTGGTGTACCTCGTGCGCTCTCCGCTGTTGACGACCTGGAGTACATTCTCAATGCACCGCCGCGCAATGGTATCGCCACGGGAGTCTGATGGGATGTTGCGGTCCCAAGCCTCCGTGTGTGCCTCGACGTCTGCGCCCATTAGCTGTGGCCCGTCCGCGCAGAGCTGCCCATCCAATTCCTCCGCCGTCGTGCTCTTTGCACAGAAAGGAGGCATGCTGATGACGCCATCATGTTACTTCCCGCCGCTGGACGGATGGTCGCCTGCGCCAGCTCGATTCCAGCGATGGAGGCCGGTCCTGCTACCGCCTGTGGCCCCTCACGGACGAGAATGGGCACACCGCCGCCACGACAGTTGCGAGCGGTCCCGTGGTGCTGGACCCCGGCAGGCTGAAACTAGTGGCTTCAGGGTGGGGGACATCTTTGTCCCGCCCATCACACAAAAAAACACGTTCTCGTCATATCACTTCATGCTCCGCGCTATAAGTTTCGCCGGAGTGAGGCCGGCGGCGTTCCACCGCAACGCTCGCAGACAGGAACAGGGATTCTCTTCCAAATCTCCACTCGGCAGCAGCACGGTGCGGGTGGCGCTGTCGACGGCACAGCAACGCGTGCCTCCTCAGACCCCATGGTGCTGTACTGTGTCCCAGTAATTCGCGGCTGGCCGGGCGCTGGTTGATGCTGTCAGCGCTGCGCCAGCAATAACTCCATTAGGGAAAAATTGCTGGCTCTTGTCTTCCCTGGTAATAGGGGATGCTGGGCCACGGCGCCGTGAAGTGGTGGCACCATGTGCTGCCAGTGACGAAAGGCCGCGGCACTTGCCCGCAGAGCGAGCTTCAATGACACACGGATTCGCCCATTTTCCCTCAATACACAGCGGGCATTGCCCGCTTCTGCGCGACTCGTGGCATTCCTGTCCCAGTCGCGCGTCCGCCGGGATTCTCGTGGCACTTCCTGTGAGGCGGCTTTCGCGTGTGCTGTCTGGGAGTGTTGGCTGTATGCCGCTCCGCTTTCCCCACAGCCGTGCGGCGCAAAGCAGCACGCTTTCTTCATTGTGATGCTTGTCCCAAAACGGGCAGTAAAAGCGTCAAAAAAAGAGGAGAAAATGAAATCGCGAAGAGACTACACAAGGAGAATAAGATGATGAGAGTCAAAGTCCCAGACACATGCGCAGAGAAAAGGTCAAAAACACACGTGCACAGTGCACATGGGCAGGGTATTTCCGGAAAAACAATCAATCAGAAAAAAGGTAAAGCAACGGCATCAGATAAATATACCGCAAAGAAGAAATATTTTTTTTTTTTTTTTTTTTTTCAGCGGTAATTGGCAATTGTGTTTTCCAAAAACTGTTCTTGAAAGCCTCGACCACGAGTAGTGTTGGCTGTGCTTTCCTCACCGCGCTTGCCCCAATAAACCATAAAAGTAAAAATTTGTGCACACATTGGGAGAACTTTCCCCCGTTCCAAAGAAAAAAAAAAAAAAAAAGAAAAAAATGAGGAGGAGGGGGTGAAGCGCGCGAATAAGATAACCGAATAAAATCACGAAAAAAAAGACAAACAAACAAAAAAAAAA
>NW_916524.1:0-1801 GCF_000209065.1 Trypanosoma cruzi
GAGATCTTGCCCACAAGGGTGCTGCACTCGCCGGATCGTTTTCGAGCGGCTGCTGCACCACACGCTGTGGTCTAAATTTTTGTTTCGAATTATGAATGGTGGTGGTCAGAGGCACTCTCTTTCAATGTCTGTTTGCGTGTTCACACACTGGACGCCAAACAACCCTAAACCATCCGCTGCTTGGAGGAATTTCGCGAGATCTTGCCCACAAGGGTGCTGCAGTCGGATAATCGTTTTCGAGTGGCTGCTGCACCACACGCTGTGGTCTAAATTTTTGTTTCGAATTATGAATGGTGGTGGTCAGAGGCACTCTCTTTCAATGTCTGTTTGCGTGTTCACACACTGGACGCCAAACAACCCTGAATTATCCGCTGCTTGGAGGAATGTCGCGAGATCTTGCCCACAAGGGTGCTGCACTCGGATAATCGTTTTCGAGCGGCTGCTGCACCACACGCTGTGGTCTAAATTTTTGTTTCGAATTATGAATGGTGGTGGTCAGAGGCACTCTCTTTCAATGTCTGTTTGCGTGTTCACACACTGGACGCCAAACAACCCTGAACCATCCGCTGCTTGGAGGAATGTCGCGAGCTCCTGCCACAAGGGTGCTGCACTCGGCGGATCGTTTTCGAGCGGCTGCTGCACCACACGCTGTGGTCTATGTTTTTGTTTCGAATTATGAATGGTGGTGGTCAGAGACACTCTCTTTCAATGTCTGTTTGCGTGTTCACACACTGGACACCAAACAACCCTGAACTATCCGCTGCTTGGAGGAATTTCGCGAGCTCTTGCCCACAGGGGTGCTGCACTCGCCGGATAATCGTTTTCGAGCGGCTGCTGCACCACACGCTGTGGTCTAAATTTTTGTTTCGAATTATGAATGGTGGTGGTCAGAGGCACTCTCTTTCAATGTCTGTTTGCGTGTTCACACACTGGACGCCAAACAACCCTGAACCATCCGCTGCTTGGAGGAATGTCGCGAGATCTTGCCCACAAGGGTGCTGCAGTCGGATAATCGTTTTCGAGCGGCTGCTGCACCACACGCTGTGGTCTAAATTTTTGTTTCGAATTATGAATGGTGGTGGTCAGAGGCACTCTCTTTCAATGTCTGTTTGCGTGTTCACACACTGGACGCCAAACAACCCTGAACCATCCGCTGCTTGGAGGAATGTCGCGAGCTCCTGCCACAAGGGTGCTGCACTCGGCGGATCGTTTTCGAGCGGCTGCTGCACCACACGCTGTGGTCTATGTTTTTGTTTCGAATTATGAATGGTGGTGGTCAGAGACACTCTCTTTCAATGTCTGTTTGCGTGTTCACACACTGGACACCAAACAACCCTGAACCATCCGCTGCTTGGAGGAATGTCGCGAGATCTTGCCCACAAGGGTGCTGCAGTCGGATAATCGTTTTCGAGCGGCTGCTGCACCACACGCTGTGGTCTAAATTTTTGTTTCGAATTATGAATGGTGGTGGTCAGAGGCACTCTCTTTCAATGTCTGTTTGCGTGTTCACACACTGGACGCCAAACAACCCGGAACTGTCCTCTGCTTGGAGGAATTTCGCGAGATCTTGCCCACAAGGGTGCTGCAGTCGGATAATCGTTTTCGAGCGGCTGCTGCACCACACGCTGTGGTCTAAATTTTTGTTTCGAATTATGAATGGTGGTGGTCAGAGGCACTCTCTTTCAATGTCTGTTTGCGTGTTCACACACTGGACGCCAAACAACCCTGAACCATCCGCTGCTTGGAGGAATGTCGCGAGATCTTGCCCACAAGGGTGCTGCAGTCGGATAATTGTTTTCGA
>NW_916525.1:0-1801 GCF_000209065.1 Trypanosoma cruzi
GCGCATCATGTTCGTGAAGGCAACCACGCCCGCACCCGCAAGCAGCACAGCCGCCATGCAGAAGTACTGGACGTGGCAGCCTCCCACGGGCGACTGCACAGCCGCAATCAGGCACACCACACACAGCACCGACAGCTGGAACACGCACCAGTACACGTAACTGCCCCTCATGTTCGTCAGCATGCCACCGTACATCCGCTGCTGCGCCGCGGGGTGCCAATACCCGACGGGGTACAGCAGGCGCTCGTGCAGCGGCTTCCTCGAAAACTGCCAGTACCTCGTGAAGCTCGCGCCCGTGTGGCGAGCAATCAAGTAGCACACGCCAGCAGGGAACGCCACACCGTACAGCACACCAACAACGCCAATCACGCGGTGCTGCACGCGGGCGCCGGGCATCGCCAGTGCGAGCACCGAGCCGAAGAAGATGCCGAGGTGCATCGCGTGCGCCACGACGTACGTCAGACTCGGGAAGCGCATCGCCGCCCACGCACTTGCCGCGTCCACGCCGCGCCACCGCTGGAAGGCGGCCGTCACACCGCAGTGCACGCAGCCGAACACGGCGGCGAGCAGCGCGTTGCCCACCACCATCCACAGCGGGTCAAGGGCAGCGAACACCGACAGGAAGTACGGCAGCGCAACGGTGCTCGCACGCTCCTGTGCCGAGGCGCATGGCATCCTCGCAAACACGCCGAGCGCCTGCAACTCCAGGATGGAGCCCAGCCCGCCGGTCACCACCACAGCAACAGCCGCCGCACCCGCAACAACGCCGGTGATCGCCGAGAGGACGCTGGCTGCGGCGGGCAGTGTGTTCGACCTGATCGTGAAGGACCCAAGCAGCACACCCCTGCAGCCGCCAAACACAGCCACAGCGTCGCAGCGAATGACTATCGTCTCGTCGGCAGCAATGAAGTAACCGCAGTGCACGGGGACAGCCAGCTCCAGGACGGTGGACGGATTCATCGCGTTGCGCACCCACGTCGCGTTGCGCAGCATCGCTCCCCACGGACCCCCGAACCCGCGCGGCTGCGCCGTCGACACCGGCACGAAGCTCAGGTGCGTGCCGAGCTGCGGGTCGCTTGCCCACCGAAACGGCGGCGGCAGCGCCACCATCAGCCGTGTCGGGACGGCGCTTCCACCGCCGCGGATGTCGTTCTGCGTCAGGCTCCCACCAGCCGCCGTCGTCGTCACGGCGAGCGTCGGGCACGCCACGTCGCTCCACCACAGCGTGCTGCTCACCGACGCTGTCGGGGTCCGCGTGGACGGCAGCACCACCGTCTCCGTCACCTGCAGTGTTTCCGTCGACCCGTACTGCGTCGGACTGTAGTGCGCCGTGCTCAGACTCGGTTTCGGCGTCCACGTTGGCGTCGGGCTGCGCGTCTCCGTCAGCGTCGCCGTGTGGCTCAGCGGCGGTATGGCGTGCGTGCGGTTGCACCCGTCCACGTGCGGCAGGTACACCGGCAGGCAGTCGCGCCCGTACCCGCCCTCAGCACAGCGGCAGCCGCACGACCCCGACATCGCCCTCGTCGCAGCACCAAAGCAGTGCACGTCGGCGTCGCACACGCCACACGCCACGGGGCGGAATTCCCCGATGATGCCGGCAGACCTGTATTCCATCGGCCGCAGCGCCTGCCCGTTAAGCGTCAGGCACCCCACGACGAACCTTCGGCCGTCACCTCCGAGCGCAACGGTGCCGTCCATCACGACGGACCCACTACCGGCGTTCCCGTGGAGCGTCAGCGTGCTCTGCGCAAATTCCGCACTGCGCGGGTACGACGGCACCGACAAAAGCCTGCCGCTGATG
>NW_916526.1:0-1801 GCF_000209065.1 Trypanosoma cruzi
GCTGGAACTTGCGAAGGGGAGCGGCGGAGTCTTGTGCCTATCAGATAATATATATACAATTAATTGGTTAAAGTTTGAGGATGTGGGGAACACACTCTTATTCCATTTACTCCTTTTTTTTTCTTCTTGTGTGATTTCTAGAGATAATTTCAGCATTCGGTCAGCCTCCCGGGCGGATATTCACCCCATGTCATCGCGTGGAGTGAAGCACCGCATCTCATTGAGGGTGGAATGAGCGAACAGTGTGGGTGCTGCGTCGTGGCTGGATGAGGATCCGCTTCCGCGTGTGGCTGGTGGGATGGGTGCCCGCTCACGGGCCAAGTTGATTGTGAGTGCCTCTTGACGGCATCCATCTATTCATCTCTCTCTATATCTCTGTCTGTCTGTCTTTCCCTGTTGGGTGTGAGACGTGTTGCACTGCGCGAGGGCTTGCCCGCACACACCGACGGCCCGCCGTGACGCCCGCGATGGCCGGTGCGGAGTGGCGGTGCGTGGCGCTGGTGTTTTGCGGAGCGAGTGGGTGCGGTGACTGCGAGAGGGTCAGTGCCCTCCTCGCACCCTATGTGTGTGTGTGTGGTGCTGCTCTTTTCTGTGGGCGATGGCTCTCCGTGCTGACCCTTCCGGATTGTCTTGTGTCCCGCTCTCCGCGTGGGTGCTCTGCTCTGCTCCCCGCTGGCGTGTCTGATGTATTGCCGTTGCTGCTGTTTTCCTCCCTCACTTCTTGAACACACACAAAGAAGGAAAGCAAGCGCTAATCGCTACTGTGCACTCTGAAGGCTCTGAAAGGACCAACCGTACACCGCCCACACACACATATTTGTATACTCTCACGTGTTGCTGCAGTCAAGGCACCCAACAAACACAACCGTTGCGGCGTGAGCGGATCCGGCGGAAGGAGGAAGGAAGAGAAAGTGAGCAGCAAATGCCCAACATGTCCCGTCGTGTGTTTACTTCCGCTCTGCTGCTCCTCCTCTTCGTTATGATGTGCTGCGGCAGTGGAGCTGCCCCCACTGAGGCGAGCAATTCAGGGAAAAAAATCATCTTTCAAGTAAATGAATCATTTTCTGATTCATGGAACGAATCTTTGGTACAAGCGTTTCATTCGTTCCGTGCACCCTCTCTTGCTTACGTGAGTGGTGTTGTTGTGGCCACTGTTGAAGCGCATTACAAAAACTCCACGGATCAAAAATCGTGCGTAAGTATCGCTGCAAAGTCGATGATAAGCAGTGGAGGGACGTGGACAAATGGAACTGCCGTCGTGTTTGATCATTACGACGTGAAAATTGACCGCCTGTTGAGCCCAACTACCATTGCGAACGGTAATAGTTATGATACAAATGCTCTTGTCGGGGGTTATGGCACGTCAACGACTCCATTGACGGAGTTGACTGATGGTAAATATTGGATGCCCAGGATGGCGGAAGTTATGGTTCGGCGTTACAGAGACGATGAGGAAGAGGAACGGTTTGAGTGGAAACAGTTTGCAATCACGTCGAAACTTCCTTATGACTTTTGGGGGAACAACAGCGCTAACCGCGACCGTTTCAAACAATTCCTGGGTGGTGGTGGCGCAGGCATTAGGATGGAGGACAAAAGTCGCTATTTGCTGCCTATTCAAGCCTTGACCCGTGATGGAAAGAACGTTTCTTTGGTCATCCTTGCCAACGGTACTTATTATGGTTGGGAGTTCTCGGGAGGATACGAGTGATGAGGGATGCATCCAGCCTGCGGTCCTTGAATGGAATGATGAATTATCATGATGACGTCGTGTGATGACGGCAGCCGCAGGGGTTACTGGTCA
>NW_916527.1:0-1801 GCF_000209065.1 Trypanosoma cruzi
CAGGACAGAGAGCAGCGGGAGTGGCCGACAACTTTCTCGGTGCGGCGTGTGTCCTTCCCGTGTCTGTGGATGGGAGTGGTGTCCCCATTTCCCAGCAACTTCGCAGAATGCCGTCGGCGAGGGAGGTGTTGATCATCGTTCTGTGCGAGCAGCGGGCAGCGGGTAAAAGATGGCGCAGAAACGCACTCAATACGCCGTCGGGGCCAGGGGCAATGCCAGGCAAACAGTCGCGGATGGCCGGGTCAGGCGCAGACGGCGTGAAGGGCCAATCCATATTCCAGCCACCAGGGGGCACGCGAGCACAAATTGTGCAGGCAGCTGTGGGGATCGCAGCACGTGAGACGCGGACAGTGTGACGGACGAGCGTGTTGCCTGTTGCCGAATTCCATCGGTGCTCACCAGCGCTACAAATACATTTTGCGTGCCGTACGCGACACGAAACGGCAAAAGCTACTGCTAGGCGGAGGCATTGAGCAGCACCCAGGCCCCATAGCAGCACTCCAGATGAACGGCTCTTCTCTCACGCCGAGCAAAATTGCAATTTTAAGGGCACAATGAGCAGACGTTGATAGCCATCCAGAAGATCCGGAAGCCTTAGGAGCAAATCGCCAGCATGCACACTGGGGATTACGTGCTCCATGCACAAGCGCGTATCGGCAAGAAAGGCGGTGCTGGTGCGGAAAACTCTCCGCTCCAGGCATACACCCCTCACCATCACTCAACATGATCCCGGCCTCGAAATGGTGGTGGTCCAAGTTGCTCTGGACCAGAACCGTGGCCTCAGCGTAGCGGGTGCCTACATGCCAACGCCACCGCAAATATCGCAATCCTGTAGGCGTTTGATAACTGCCTTCCGGCCTCGGCACCGCTCCTTCTGTGCGAAGATTCCAACGCGCATCGCCCACAGTGGGAGTACTTCCTGGAGATGCCTCCAAGCGACGTCGCCGTAGAATTTTTACAACGGTGCGCGGATGCGGGATTCAACTTGGTTGACACCCCTGGCGAGATCACGCATGTCCGTGGCAGACGAGAGGGATCCTGCACCGATCAAACAGGGTCAAGGCACCTTGCCGTGTCGGATTGGAGAGCCAATGTGTCGCCACTCAGTGACCACCACATGCTCACCTTCACGTTGCACCAGGCAAGCGTCGACAGCATACCCTCGGCGCCCCCTTCGGTACGTCAAGTTTTCTACAGCTGGGGAAGTGCAAGTGGGAGTCCTTCGCCAACGATCTCGACGAATACATCCCAGTATACGAATATAAGAAGCAGTCAACCGACGTAAAATATTTCACGCGAGTGCCTGCAGTTTCACTTCAACAGCATTGACTCGGCGGCATGCACAAGGACGGTCCCAAGCTCTGGGATGGCATCCTTGCGGAAGCGGAACGGATTGCTGCCGACTGCAAGGCCCGCTTTCTGCGGCTGCCAACGCCCAACCGTGAGGCGGAGATCCAACGGACAAGGAGTCAAATTTTCCTCCTACTCCGAGAGCGCTTGCGCAACACGCATCCACGGCGCATCAGCACGCTGAATACAGGCGAACCGCTCTCCTGAAAATACATTGCGGGACGAAAAAGGGAACCATCACCACCATCCCCCACACCAGCGTTAATGGGCGATGGCCACAATAATTTCAGGACAGCACGAAGAGCAGCGGATGCTCTCAATCATGGATTCCTCCCATATCACTCCCTCGCAGAGCGGTTGGGTTTTCCAAAGATCAACGCGGACAGAACAAGTCATTGAACATTTTTTCTCTCTCTCCCTTCTTGGGCCGCTGAACAACAGCGAGTCGGCC
>NW_916529.1:0-1802 GCF_000209065.1 Trypanosoma cruzi
TAACAATTTTTGAAATTTGTTTTGATTTTAAAGCGTTTTCATTGATTGAAAAATACTTTTCTGCTTCTTTGTTAAGGCTTATTATTTTTGAGTCAAATTCATAATCCTCTTTCTCATATTCTTTAGGTAAATAAGGTTTTGTAAATGTGTTGTAATTATGGATTGCTATTCCACCAAAGTAAAATCCTAAAATAGTACTAGGAATTAACACACCAGCTAATGTTCCAAACAAAATTTTTTTATTCTTATTAGTCATTTATTATCCCTTCTTTTTTTAAATAATTAGTAAATTCGATGCCATCCATACTATTTCCATTTATATTAAAAAATTTACAGATCCAATATTTTTTTATTCATTCTTTTTTATTTTCTTACCCATAATCTATTTTTTGCAGAAAC
Organism: Trypanosoma cruzi; assembly: GCF_000209065.1. Classification (NCBI taxonomy): domain Eukaryota; phylum Euglenozoa; class Kinetoplastea; order Trypanosomatida; family Trypanosomatidae; genus Trypanosoma; species Trypanosoma cruzi. The sequence continues at coordinate 400 of NW_916529.1, forward strand.
GACGCAAACAGGCAAAGAACTTGAAATTAGCCAAATTAACATTTTATTGATTTTCTTCATTTAACCTCTTTAATTAATTAGTAATTAATATTAATTTTTTTTATATTTATACTAATATAATGTTATTGCTAAATATTTGTTTTTTATTTAAAAAAACAAAAAAATAAAAAAAGTGTAATAAATGTTAAATAAATATAAAAAAAATTTAAGATCAATTAATAAAAGACATTTCTAATTTACCCTTTGTGGTACAATTTATATATTGTTTTAACAATCTATAAAAAAATAGGGGTATCGCATGTCAAATGATAATCAAAAAAATATTCAAGATGTAATTGCGCACTTAAAAAATCAAGGTTTTGTTTATCAAAATTCTGAAATATACGGCGGTGTTGTCAACACATGAGATTATGGACCTTTAGCAACAACAATGATGACTCAAATTAAAAATATTTGAATTAATGAATTTATTAGAAAAGAAAAAAATTATCAAATTGATTCAAAGATTATAATGAATAAAAATGTTTGAAAAGCCAGTGGACATATTGATAATTTTTCAGATTTTTTAATAGAAAATAAAGTTAACAACAAAAGATATAGAGCTGATCATATTGTTAAAGATTTATTTCCTGAAATTAATGTTGAAAAATGTACATTTGAAGATTTAGAAAAAATAATTAAAGAAAATGTTATTAAATATGATGGTGTTGCAACTGATTGAGGAGTGATTAGACCATTTAATTTGATGTTCAAAACTCAAATGGGAGCTGTTGATAATGCTTCATCAGAAACATTTTTAAGACCAGAAACTGCACAAGGTATTTTTATTAACTTTAAAAATTTGACAAGAACCTCAAGAGCTAAGTTACCATTTGGAATTGGACAAATAGGTAAAAGTTTTCGTAATGAAATAACTCCTCGTGATTTTATTTTTAGAACAAGAGAATTCGAACAAATGGAACTTGAATTCTTTTGCGAGGAAAAAGATAGTGATAAATTCTATGAATACTGAATTAATAAATGTAAAAACTTAGTTACCTTTTTAGGATTAAAAGAAGATAATATTCGCATAAGACCTCACGAAAAAGAAGAACTAAGTCACTACTCAAAAGCAACTAGTGATATTGAATATTTATTCCCTTTTGGCTGAGGAGAGTTATTAGGGATTGCAAACCGTGGTAATTATGATTTATCACAACATATGAAATTTTCAGGTGAATCATTAGAATACCTTAAAGAAGATGGAACAAAGATTATTCCTTTTGTTATTGAACCTTCAATTGGGCTAGATAGGTTATTATTTGCATTAATAATTGATGCATTTGACATAGAAAAATTAGACAATCAAGAAGAAAGAGTTGTACTACACTTAGATCAAAAATTTCACCATATCAAATTGCTAT
>NW_916530.1:0-1802 GCF_000209065.1 Trypanosoma cruzi
CCATGCAGCCAGGCAGGACGGCAGCGGTGCGTGTCGTGCAAAAGAGAGCACCAACGGGCCTGCATGGGTGTGCATGCATATATACAATGGGCACATTATTGTGTGTGCTTCGTGGGGTGAGGCGACGACGAGAGTCCATGCAAGGGGACACACACACAGAGAGAGAAGGAAGTGTGTGTATGCGGGCGGTGCATGGCTCTCTCACACTCACTCTCACGCGGCCACCACCGCAGCCGCAGCCGCACAAACCACGAAACAGATGGAATCAGTGCGATTGCAGAACTCGCACACCGTCCTGCAAGCCAGAAGTTTAAAAAGCAATATGAAACAAGAATTCAAAAAAAAAAAAAATGGAAAAAACTTAGGCTTCTGCGGGAATCGAACCCGCGTCCCCGGATGACATTGTGAGCGTGTTTGCCACTGAGCTAAAAAAATGCGGTCGCGCGACTCCTTTTCACGTAAAGTATTAATGTCGATCTTCGAACAATCGAGCACATTTGCGTTGTCCCCTGGAAAACGAAAAAGACGTGTTTAGGATGCGCAGCCGCAGCGTGGTTACTACTGTAAGTCGTCATATATCTAACGCCCGAGGCCACCGCTGCAGCTTGGATAATTCGACACGTCGTGCTGTATCTAACGTCCGGGGCAGCCGCTGCAACTTGGATAATTCGACACGTCGTCCCGTATCTAACGTCCGGGGCAGCCGCTGCAACTTGGATAATTCGACACGTCGTCCCGTATCTAGCGTCCGGGGCCACCGCCCTACCATTTTTTATTTCTTGCGGCGGCCAACCCCGGCAGTAAGGACAAAAAAAAGAATCGCGTTTTCTTTAATGTTTTTCCTGTTTGGGGGCGGGGATCTTTGTTTTCTATGATTGCCTCTTTTTTTTTGTCTGTTCCAGGTTGGTTTTGAGGACGCTTGATGTGCCTGCTGGGTGATCGCCGGCTTTTTTATTGGTGATTGCGTATTTTTGGCTTACCGGTGTGCCGCTCAGCGCCATTTTGTTTTACTTCTTTTCTGCTTATTGGGGCGTGTTGTTATTCGTCACGCGTCAGCACACACCGAGCAACATGTCAAAAAAAAAAAATGCAGGTTTTTTCCCCCTCGCGAGGGCCTCGGCAGCCACAATCCTGTGCGTGCGTGCATTCTCAGCGTTTTAAGCACGGCATGTGTGTGCATGTGTGTGTGTGTTTGTCAGCGCCTATACTTGCAGAGCAGCTGTGCGCCACAAGAGAGTCTGAAGAAAGCAACGGCAGAGAGAGCAAGATAAGCACACACGCAAATTACTCATATCATCACACACACACACACGCAGCCGCGGAATGGGTGCACTCAACCACAAAATCAAAAAGAAAAACAAAACAAAAAGCCGAAGCGTGGGACTACCAGCGCACACACACTCTCATTGCTCCCGTAAAGCAAAACACACACACAGGGAGAGAGAGAGAGGTCGCCCACTCAATGCAATGAAAACAAAACAGAAACAGTTACGGTGCTCCGCCCATGCAGCCAGGCAGGACGGCAGCGGTGCGTGTCGTGCAAAAGAGAGCACCAACGGGCCTGCATGGGTGTGCATGCATATATACAATGGGCACATTATTGTGTGTGCTTCGTGGGGTGAGGCGACGACGAGAGTCCATGCAAGGGGACACACACACAGAGAGAGAAGGAAGTGTGTGTATGCGGGCGGTGCATGGCTCTCTCACACTCACTCTCACGCGGCCACCACCGCAGCCGCAGCCGCACAAACCACGAAACAGATGGAATCAGTGCGATTGCAGACTCGCACACCGTCCTGCAA
>NW_916531.1:0-1802 GCF_000209065.1 Trypanosoma cruzi
TGATAACACACACTTATGCGCGGATGATAACACACCTTTATGCGCGGATGATAACACCTTATGCGGGATGATAACACCTTATGGGGGATGATAACACACCTTATGCGGGATGATAACATCTTATGCGGGATGATAACACACCTTATGGGGGACGATAACACACCTTATGGGGGATGATAACACATCTTATGCGGGATGATAACACACCTTATGCGGGATGATAACACATCTTATGCGGGATGATAACACACATATTATGCGGGATGATAACACCTTATGCGGGACGATAACACCTTATGCGGGATGATAACACACCTTATGCGGGATGATAACACACCTTATGCGGGATGATAACACCTTATGCGGGATGATAACACCTTATGGGGGACGATAACACACCTTATGCGGGATGATAACATATTATGCGGCATGATACACACCTTATGGGGGACGATAACACACCTTATGGGGGATGATAACACATCTTATGGGGGATGATAACACACCTTATGCGGGATGATAACACATCTTATGCGGGATGATAACACACCTTATGCGGGATCGATAACCTTATGGGGGATGATAACACCTTATGCGGGATGATAACACATCTTATGCGGGATGATAACACACCTTATGCGGGATCGATAACCTTATGGGGGATGATAACACACCTTATGCGGGATGATAACACACCTTATGCGGGATGATAACATCTTATGCGGGATGATAACACACCTTATGCGGGATGATAACACCTTATGGGGGATGATAACACACATATTATGCGGGATGATAACACACATATTATGCGGGATGATAACACACCTTATGGGGGATGATAACCTTATGCGGGATGATAACACACCTTATGCGGGATGATAACACCTTATGCGGGATGATAACACACCTTATGGGGGATGATAACACACCTTATGCGGGATGATAACACACCTTATGCGGGATGATAACACACCTTATGCGGGACGATAACACCTTATGCGGGATGATAACACACCTTATGCGGGATGATAACACACCTTATGGGGGATGATAACACCTTATGCGGGATGATAACACCTTATGCGGGACGATAACACATCTTATGCGGGATGATAACACACCTTATGCGGGATGATAACACACCTTATGCGGGACGATAACACCTTATGCGGGATGATAACACCTTATGGGGGATGATAACACATCTTATGCGGGATGATAACACACCTTATGCGGGATCGATAACCTTATGGGGGATGATAACACACCTTATGGGGGATGATAACACATCTTATGCGGGATGATAACACACCTTATGCGGGATGATAACACACCTTATGCGGGATCGATAACACCTTATGCGGGATGATAACACACCTTATGCGGGATGATAACACATCTTATGCGGGATGATAACACACCTTATGCGGGATCGATAACCTTATGGGGGATGATAACACACCTTATGCGGGATGATAACATCTTATGCGGGATGATAACACACCTTATGCGGGATGATAACACACCTTATGCGGGACGATAACACACATATTATGCGGGATGATAACACACATATTATGCGGGATGATAACACACCTTATGCGGGATGATAACACACCTTATGCGGGATGATAACACCTTATGCGGGATGATAACACCTTATGCGGGATGATAACACACCTTATGGGGGATGATAACACCTTATGCGGGATGATAACACACCTTATGGGGGATGATAACACATCTTATGCGGGATGATAACACACCTTATGCGGGATGATAACACACCTTATGCGGGA
>NW_916532.1:0-1802 GCF_000209065.1 Trypanosoma cruzi
TCAAAGGCAGATTCCCGCACAACATGGCGGTACGTCAATATGCCGAGAGCCCACACATTGGCCTTCGTTGTACAACCCCGCCTTGAGATCTGCTCCGGTGCAAGATAATCCATCGTGCCGCAAAGTGTGTAGCGACGGGAGTGTTGGGGAACCCTGCGGTCAAGCCGAACCGCCCATGAAAAATCTGCCAGTTTCACTGCTTGGGCTTTGAACAAAATATTATCCGGTTTCACGTCGCGGTGAATGATATCCCGCTCATGCAGGAAGGCGAGTGCTGAGAGCAACGGCCGCAAAATACGCCGCGCCTCCTCCTCCGACACGCGGTGCTGCGTTCGGGTGTCCAGCAGTGTCTGCAGGTTCCCTCCATCCGCGTACTCCAACACCAAAAATACTCGCACATCGTCCCAAAAGTATGCAAAGAGGCGCAAAATGTGACGATGACAACGTCCCGCGTATTCCTGCAGCTCCACCTCCCGTCTTAACTGGTGGGCGAGCCCGTGGTAGCGGATCATGTCCTTCGACAGACACTTTATTACGACGGCGCACTTCGTTCGCTTTTCCCGCGCGAGATAAATCTTGCCAAAGCGTCCCTCACCCAACTTCCTCCCAATATCAAAGTCATCCAGCGACCACATTTGCCTCCGCACAGCCTCCCCGCGGCCCTGCGCAAAGCGGGGGCTGCAAGACAAAAGAGCATCCCTCGCTGCCGCACCAGCAACAGTCCGATTCGTGGGGCGCAGAGACGTACAGTCACCGTCGCCAGTCCTCCGGCTACCGCCCCATTCGTACAGCCAGGAGCCATCACGAAGATTAAAAGACATCTGGCGTTGTGCTACCGTGACACAAAACAAAATGGCCAAAGAGAAACGTTCCAAACAATATATATATATACATATATATATCGCCACCCTAACCACCCCCAAACCTTTCTGCGCAGCCCTTCCACCTTCTGTAAAGGGAAACAAACAGGCAACCCAAATGCCACAACAGAAAAGGAACGGGGAAAAAAAACACCCGTCAAAAAAAAAAAAAAAAAGTTATCAAGAATTTTGTGCAGCCAACTCCTTTTCCAAACGCTTCACTTCACGCTCCATATAGGAAATACAAGCTCTTAGATGCCTCAAGGTGGGCTGCGCAATCAACTTCTCAAGAGTATATAGTTGAACCTCTTGTAGGGCAAAAGCTGCCGCCATTGCGTCAGGGGCATCTTTGCAACGCCGCCTAACCAGCTCCACCGCAGCATTGACCTCGGAACGAAATACATGAAGAAGACGGTGCGTGACTTCGCACGGTGGTAATGACTTCAGCGGCATACTTCCAACAGGAACAATCTCAATCTCAACCTTCTCATGCGTTTCGCCAGGACCTGTCTGAAAGCAGTGAACAGAAACGCTATTTCTGTTCGTCGCGTCGCTGTAAAAAACGCTAAATATCAAACCAACCCAACCGCTTTCCATCTGCTGGTACGAGCCCTGGGAGCGAAGGTCAACCTGCGACGGGTATGGCGTGATGCGGGGGTGGCTGTGGTACCACCCAATCACGCGGGTATGATGTCCCACCTGTTTTGTGTAGTGCTCCGCCTCATCGGAGGCACTGGCAAGCATCTCTGGGGCAATTTCAACACGGTCGGCACGCCTCACACTGCGCTGCAAAATCCAAGCACCCCACACATTGGCACGCTTGCGAACGGTGGACGTTGACGTTGGTGTTGGAGTTGGAGCATTCACATTCCCACCGAAGGATTTGGCACCTGTGGAAATTGCAGGAGAGACGGTTGTAGCCACCTTCACTGTCTCTGAAGA
>NW_916536.1:0-1804 GCF_000209065.1 Trypanosoma cruzi
TGGTGGTCAGAGGCACTCTCTTTCAATGTCTGGTTTGCGTGTTCACACACTGAACGCCAAACAACCCGGAACTATCCGCTGCTTGGAGGAATTTCGCGAGCTCCTGCCCACAACGGTGCTGCACTCGGCGGATCGTTTTCGAGCGGCTGCTGCACCACACGCTGTGGTCTATGTTTTTGTTTCGAATTATGAATGGTGGTGGTCAGAGGCACTCTCTTTCAATGTCTGTTTGCGTGTTCACACACTGAACGCCAAACAACCCGGAACTATCCGCTGCTTGGAGGAATTTCGCGAGATCTTGCCCACAACGGTGCTGCACTCGGATAATCGTTTTCGAGCGGCTGCTGCACCACACGCTGTGGTCTATGTTTTTGTTTCGAATTATGAATGGTGGTGGTCAGAGACACTCTCTTTCAATGTCTGTTTGTGTGTTCACACACTGAACGCCAAACAACCCGGAACTATCCGCTGCTTGGAGGAATTTCGCGAGATCTTGCCCACAACGGTGCTGCACTCGGATAATCGTTTTCGAGCGGCTGCTGCACCACACGCTGTGGTCTATGTTTTTGTTTCGAATTATGAATGGTGGTGGTCAGAGACACTCTCTTTCAATGTCTGTTTGTGTGTTCACACACTGAACGCCAAACAACCCTGAACTATCCGCTGCTTGGAGGAATTTCGCGAGATCTTGCCCACAGGGGTGCTGCAGTCGGATAATCGTTTTCGAGCGGCTGCTGCACCACACGCTGTGGTCTATGTTTTTGTTTCGAATTATGAATGGTGGTGGTCAGAGACACTCTCATTCAATGTCTGTTTGCGTGTTCACACACTGAACGCCAAACAACCCGGAACTATCCGCTGCTTGGAGGAATTTCGCGAGATCTTGCCCACAACGGTGCTGCACTCGGATAATCGTTTTCGAGCGACTGCTGCACCACACGCTGTGGTCTATGTTTTTGTTTCGAATTATGAATGGTGGTGGTCAGAGACACTCTCTTTCAATGTCTGTTTGCGTGTTCACACACTGAACGCCAAACAACCCGGAACTATCCGCTGCTTGGAGGAATTTCGCGAGATCTTGCCCACAGGGGTGCTGCAGTCGGATAATCGTTTTCGAGCGACTGCTGCACCACACGCTGTGGTCTATGTTTTTGTTTAGAATTATGAATGGTGGTGGTCAGAGACACTCTCTTTCAATGTCTGTTTGCGTGTTCACACACTGGACGCCAAACACCCCGGAACTATCCGCTGCTTGGAGGAATTTCGCGAGATCTTGCCCACAGGGGTGCTGCACTCGGCGGATCGTTTTCGAGCGACTGCTGCACCACACGCTGTGGTCTATGTTTTTGTTTCGAATTATGAATGGTGGTGGTCAGAGACACTCTCATTCAATGTCTGTTTGCGTGTTCACACACTGAACGCCAAACAACCCGGAATTATCCGCTGCTTGGAGGAATTTCGCGAGATCTTGCCCACAACGGTGCTGCACTCGGATAATCGTTTTCGAGCGGCTGCTGCACCACACGCTGTGGTCTATGTTTTTGTTTCGAATTATGAATGGTGGTGGTCAGAGACACTCTCTTTCAATGTCTGTTTGCGTGTTCACACACTGGACGCCAAACAACCCTGAACTATCCGCTGCTTGGAGGAATTTCGCGAGATCTTGCCCACAACGGTGCTGCACTCGGATAATCGTTTTCGAGCGGCTGCTGCACCACACGCTGTGGTCTATGTTTTTGTTTCGAATTATGAATGGTGGTGGTCAGAGACACTCTCTTTCAATGTCTGTTTGCGTGTTCACACA
>NW_916537.1:0-1804 GCF_000209065.1 Trypanosoma cruzi
GGAAGGTGGGAGTCAGAGGCAGTCTCTGTCATATCTGTTTGCGTGTTCACACACTGGGACACCAAACAACCCTGAACTATCCGCTGCTTGGAGGAATTTCGCGAGCTCTTGCCCACACGGGTGCTGCACTCGGCTAATCGTTTTCGAGCGGTCGCTGCATCACACGTTGTGGTCTAAATTTTTGTTTCCGATTATGAATGGTGGGAGTCAGAGGCAGTCTCTGTCAATATCTGTTTGCGTGTTCACACACTGGACACCAAACAACCCTGAACTATCCGCTGCTTGGAGGAATTTCGCGAGCTGTTGCCCACACGGGTGCTGCACTCGGCTAATCGTTTTCGAGCGGCTGCTGCATCACACGTTGTGGTCTGAATTTTTGTTTCCGATTATGAATGGTGGGAGTCAGAGACACTCTCTGTCAATATCTGTTTGCGTGTTCACACACTGGACACCAAACAACCGTGAATTGTCGGCTGCTTGGAGGAATTTTGCGAGCTGTTGCCCACACGGGTGCTGCACTCGGCTAATCGTTTTCGAGCGGCTGCTGCATCACACGTTGTGGTCTAAATTTTTGTTTCCGATTATGAATGGTGGGAGTCAGAGACACTCCCTGTCAATATCTGTTTGCGTGTTCACACACTGGACACCAAACAACCCTGAACTATCCGCTGCTTGGAGGAATTCCGCGAGCTCTTGCCCACACGGGTGCTGCACTCGGCTAATCGTTTTCGAGCGGTCGCTGCATCACACGTTGTGGTCTAAATTTTTGTTTCCGATTATGAAATGGTGGGAGTCAGAGACACTCCGGTCAATATCTGTTTGGCGTGTTCACACACTGGGACACCAAACAACCCTGAATTATCCGCTGCTTGGAGGAATTTCGCGAGCTCTTGCCCACACGGGTGCTGCACTCGGCTGATCGTTTTCGAGCGGCTGCTGCATCACACGTTGTGGTCCAAATTTTTGTTTCCGATTATGAATGGTGGGAGTCAGAGGCAGTCTCTGTCAATATCTGTTTGCGTGTTCACACACTGGACACCAAACAACCCTGAACTATCCGCTGCTTGGAGGAATTTCGCGAGCTCTTGCCCACACGGGTGCTGCACTCGGCTGATCGTTTTCGAGCGGCTGCTGCATCACACGTTGTGGTCCAAATTTTTGTTTCCGATTGTGAATGGTGGGAGTCAGAGGCAGTCTCTGTCAATATCTGTTTGCGTGTTCACACACTGGACACCAAACAACCCTGAACTATCCGCTGCTTGGAGGAATTTCGCGAGCTCTTGCCCACACGGGTGCTGCACTCGGCTAATCGTTTTCGAGCGGTCGCTGCATCACACGTTGTGGTCTAAATTTTTGTTTCCGATTATGAATGGTGGGAGTCAGAGGCACTCTCTGTCAATATCTGTTTGCGTGTTCACACACTGGACACCAAACAACCCTGAATTGTCCGCTGCTTGGAGGAATTTCGCGAGCTCTTGCCCACACGGGTGCTGCACTCGGCTAATCGTTTTCGAGCGGCCGCTGCATCACACGTTGTGGTCTGAATTTTTGTTTCCAATTGTGAATGGTGGGAGTCAGAGGCAGTCTCTGTCAATATCTGTTTGCGTGTTCACACACTGGACACCAAACAACCCTTAACTATCCGCTGCTTGGAGGAATTTCGCGAGCTCTTGCCCACACGGGTGCTGCACTCGGCTGATCGTTTTCGAGCGGCTGCTGCATCACACGTTGTGGTCTGAATTTTTGTTTCCAATTGTGAATGGTGGGGAGTCAGAGGCAGTCTCTGTCAATATCTGTTTGCGGT
>NW_916538.1:0-1804 GCF_000209065.1 Trypanosoma cruzi
GAGGCAGACATCGCTGAACAGGGGGCATCTTATGCTGCCCGCCGTGAATGGCGCCGGGGGCGTCAGCGTCTGACCCGGTGCACAGGGATGCCACTTCTCGCTGCCCCTGTACCGCACACTTAGCGTGCCCTCACCGCACCTCAACTGCACGCACACGTCACCAACAACCGTACTGCCCATCCGAAGGTTCTCCCCAGTCAAGCAGCGCGAGGACGGGCCAACAACGCTCCCAGGCATGATGGCCTCGTCGCCATCCATGCACCCTGTGCCATTCATTGGCGCAATGAAGGGGCAGTACTCCATCATGGCCCCTCGCCTGGAGCCCTGCTTGGTGGCGAAGTACTGGAACTCCGGTGGGATGTTATCGTCCTGGTAAATTGCACAGGTCCCCAGCGACTGGCGATCAGACGTGCACCGCAGAGTGGCGTCGCTCGAGTCGGTGCAGAACATATCAGGGTACAGCGTGGCACCGTCCGTCACGCACTTGTCGGTCAGCAGCGCGCAGCCGGCTCCGCTGCCCCAGCTCATCGGCTCCGCCATCTCAAAGTTTGCCTTGTAGTAGCCGAGGTCGGTGAACAGAGCCATCGTGATCGCGGTGTAGTAGCCGGAAACAACAAAGCCCGCCATCAGCTCATCCTTCGCGTTCCGCCGCCCCCAGTGAGACATCAGGCCAAGCCACGAAGGCGGCCTCCACTGCTTCTCCACCACCGTGAGCGTGGTGCCCGTTGAGAGGGTTCCGTCCGCCGCTGCCTGCGTTGATGCGGAAATATGTTGGGCCGCACGCAGCTTGAGAGTTTGCTCACTTCCTGCTTTCCCCACTTGCCCCGCCAATGGCCCAGCAACTCCTCCTCTTCCTCCTCCTCTTCTTGGCAGACCTGGCAGGTCAGCTCCTGGCGGAGTTCTTCTTCCTCTCAATGGCGGTGGGTGCATTGGTGGACCACCCCCAATCCCTGTTCTGGGTCCACGTGTGGAAGATATATGCCTCCGTTGCCCCGTCCTTAGTTCTTCCTCTCTTTCTTCCTTTGTGACTATTCGAATCACTGGCCGATTTCGAACAGGTGGTGCTGCTGGCGCAGATGATTGTTGAGCTGCTGACGACGTTTGAGTTTGTGATGTTTGTGGTAGTTGCTCCGGTCCCTGTAGTGCCGCTGAACCCGGTGATGGCGCCGCCGGAGCTGATTGCGCAGATTGTGCCGGTGGTGTTCCTGCTGAAGGCGCTGCTTCTGATCCTGATGGCTTCGGTGATACTTTTGCTGGTGCTGCTGGTGCCGGTGGTGGTGGTGTTGCTTTCCCTCCTGGCGCTGCCGGATTCCGCATTGGCGGCGCAAACTCCAGCTCCATGCCCGGCGCTGACTCGCAGCCGTAGTGGAGCCTTGCCTGCTCCAGCGTATTCCGGGAATTCACAACGTGGACACTGCTCCTCCCACGCACACCCACCTCCCGCTTCACCAGCGCCTGCTCCTCCATGTCCGCCACAATGAAGCCGAGGGCGTGCGCCATCTCGTGTACAGCCACGCGGACGTGCTGCGACGTGTTCGCAATGTGGCGCGGGTTGTAGTTGATGACGCCAACAACAGGACGCCCTCGCGGGCCCAACGTCGCGCACGGCATCGCCCACGCAAAGGTCGGCTTGAACGTCGGAACAGCAGTCGCGTACAGCACCATGTCCGCATCGGGCACCCCATCCGTGTGGTGCTCCTCCGGCACAGGAAACTTCCCGCAAACACTGCCCTCACGGAACCTCGGCACGACCAGCGGGCCATCCAGCGGCCGCACCAGCAGACGCTCGCTGTGCATCTTCGCC
>NW_916540.1:0-1805 GCF_000209065.1 Trypanosoma cruzi
GGTTGTGCCGGTGGATGTGTCGTGTGCTCCGAGTGACGGCAGCCTGAGCTATCGCGTGCTTGCTTGTTTTGTGGGCGTGGAAGAAGTGTTCTGCTGCCGGTGCTGAGGTTCAGTATGAGAATTATACTTTCAGTGGCCTTGATGTGCGCATGCATGGCAGGAATGGTGAGCTGTGTGCTGTGTGCCATGTAACCAATGCGGTGCACACATGTAGCAACTGTGCTGCCAGCTGTGTAGCGGAAGAGGAAGAGACCACCGTTGCCTTCACGATGAATGTGACGACACATAAATACGCCGGTCCTTATGAATTGTGGTGGCGTCAATTTTCCCCCGATGGAACCATCCATCCGCCTGCACGGAGCAGCGATGCTGACCGGACGGGCATCTGTCAGTTGCCGCCACCCCGTGAAGGGAAGGATGACACAAAATCTGGTGGGACAACTGCGCCGCAAGTTAATGCTGAGCCGTCACGTCAAAACGAGGATTGGCGACAGTCTGCGGCGGCTGACGGACCCAACACCGTCGATCCGAGTCCCGCATCTAACACGGCGACCAACACGTCCGAGACGAGGCCTGAGTTTGCCTTTGTTCGGAACATAAAAGTGACTCCGGCACCACCCGGAAGAAGGCCCACGCCTGTCACCGAGCCGCAGGGGCATCCTGTTGATGATGCGATGATTGGTTCAATAAACGTTGTGTTACTGCAGGGAGTCGATCTATTTGTTCCGCGGACGACGCTGGTGCAGCCGAAGGGTGAGATTGTTCCAGTTACGACGAGGGATTCATTTGCTTCGCCCTTTCTCATCAGTGCTGGTGGAGTAATTGCTGCTTTCGCCGAGGGTCACATGGATGCCGAATATCAAGGTGGTCAAGTAAGTAAGCTCTTTTCTTCTGCTTTTGTTGCGGGGTACATTGACTCTGAGTGGAATTGGTCCACTGTTGTTGGTGAGGTCAATAAAAGGATGCATGGAGGGCACACACTGTGCTTGGTGCAGCGGAGGGAGAGGAGAGTTTGGGTGTTGTGCTCCGCCGCACAATAATCACGAGGGGCCACGGAGTGTTTCCTCCTGCGGGAGGCTCTGATGCGTCCTACGAAGGTGTGTGTTGGAGAGAGGACGGCTTGGAGCCGAAGCTGGTTGTGGGTGATGTCACGAATCCCACGGGTGGCAAGCAGAGTGGACGGATCGAATGTGGCGACCCCAAACCACTCTCGAAACGGATCTCTTCTGCTTCTCACGAAGGTGACTGGACGGAGTTCATTGCTTCTGGTGGCGCAGGTGTTGTGATGGAGGATGGCACGCTTGTGTTTCCTCTGATGGCGAAGAATGAAGCAGAAGACGTTTGCTCCATGATCATTTGCTCGACGGACAACGGCAGTGCCTGGGCGCTCTCTGAGGAAATTTCCCCTGCGGAATGCCTTAACCCCGCGTCACCGAGTGGGAGGGATCACTTCACATGATTGTTGACTGCGGGAGCGGCCAGAGGGTGTAGGAGTCGCGTGACATGGGGACAGAGTGGACGGAGGCAGTCGGGACACTCTCAGCCGTGTGGGTCAACGCCCGATCAGGAGTCTATCAGAAGGAAAGCCTGCGTGTGGATGCCCTCATCACCGCGACCATTGGGGGAAGGAAGGTCATGCTATGCACTCAGAAAGGGCACGGCTCGGGGGAGAAAAGGGCCACTGCGCTCTGCCTTTGGGTCACGGACAGCAACCTCACGCTTTCTGTTGGACCGGTTGCCATGGACAGTGCTGCGAATTGAACGCTCGCCAGCAACTTGCTGCACTCGGATGACAGCTTGCATCC
>NW_916541.1:0-1805 GCF_000209065.1 Trypanosoma cruzi
ATGATGATGACGTGCCGTTTGCTGTGCGCCCTGTTGGTGTTTGCCCTGTGCTGCTGCCCGTCCGTGTCCGCGTCAGACACTGATCGTGCTGAATCTAATGGAATTGTCACCAGTCAAGCGATTGGTACACCGGAATTAACTCTTCAGGGGTCCAGTCCTCCAGAGTTGCCCTCAACGGAAACCAGGCCGGCTGCGAAATTGGGGGAAGATGACGGAGCGGGACAGAGTGCGACCGGTACTTCACAGGCGGATGGTAACGACGATACGTCAGGGTCACAAGGTAGCACGAGACAACTCGGGGATCAGTCTAATAATAAAGCTGTAGTTACTGCTGACACAACCAAGAAAACCACTACAACAGAGTCGCCAGAGAAGACGAGGAATCTTGAAGCTAATACAAACGTCACCACTTTATTGTCCCCTGCACCAGGAGAAATACCAGGGAACAGTCGGCCTGAGGCTGCTGAAGAGTCAGCCACTGAGCCGGCCCCGGGAAACATTTTGCCAGAGGCGCCACGTTTAACCGTTCCGGAACCAAAAGTAAATACCGAGTACAATACGGTACAGAAAACGGGTACGAACGGTACTGCAGGACAAGAAAGTGGCACGAGTACATCCACAGAACAAGCAAATAAGGAAACCGAAGATGCGGCACCGACAACAACGACAAAAACTAAGACGAAGGCGACAACCACCACGACCACCACCACTGCGCCAGAGGCACCAAGCACTACGACTACAGAGGCGCCAACTACGACGACCACCCGCGCACCGTCACGTCTTCGCGAAATCGACGGCAGCCTCAGCAGCTCTGCGTGGGTGTGTGCCCCGCTGGTGCTCGCCGCATCCGCGCTGGCGTACACCGCTCTGGGCTGAAGAGGTGTGTGCGGGTTGTGCGTGCCAGCACTCAACCGCGGGATTTGTGCGCGTGTGCTGTGGTCCACTGTACCAAATAAGAGGAAATAATGATTGTGTTTTGCTTCACTTGCCTCTGCTGCCGTGCTGTGTGCTCCGCGTTGTGCCCCGCATCCGTCACGTTGAACGCATCGCGGACGCACTCATAAGCATGCGCACTGGAGCCCTGGGTTTGTTTTTCTTTTCTTTCTAATTTCTGTTTTTTTAATTATTGTTTTTTTATTGCTTTTCAAACTTGTGGTTTGCGGGGCGGTGTGCGAGCTCTGCAATCGTACTGATTCCATCTGTCTCGTGGTGTGTGCGCTGCTGCTGCTGCTGGGGTGCTGCCATTTGTTGCTGTGCGGTGGCTGTGCGTGGTGTAGCGGCTGTGTCTATCTTTTTGCTTCCCTCTCTGTTGACGTGTTGTTAGTTTGTGCTGAAGGCTGCACGCAAGTGACAAGAATGATGGCGATGATGACTGGCCGTGTGCTGCTGGTGTGTGTTCTCTGCGTGCTGTGGTGCGGTGCCGGCGGTGTCGGATGCGCTGAGCGCTTGGCAGCTGCTGCCGATATACCTGTTGATTCTGCGAGTGGTGGTGGAGGTTTGCTGGAAACGCCACCGCCAGTGCTGTCACGTTTACTTCCAGGAGAAACTGACGATGCTGAAGCCGAAGATGAAAATGAAAATCAATGAGTTGCTGGAGATGAAGAAACAGAGAATGGGAGTGAAGAAGAAAAGTCTGCAACTGTGCTGGGCATTACAAACGGCACTCTGATTAGGCTTCAGCAGGAAGCACCACACACCATTGCAGGCAAAACTTCGGCAGGAAACGTTGAAGTTGCTGATGTGGAAGGAGTTGAAGAAGAGGAAAAGGTTGAAGAAAAAAAAAAGGTGATAAATTCAAAGAAGAT
>NW_916545.1:0-1807 GCF_000209065.1 Trypanosoma cruzi
AGCAAAAGGTAACAGCCATCATTTTCGGTGGTCATTTGGCTTTTATTTTTGTTTTCCTTCTGTAAGCGTTGCGGGGTCCGTTTCACACTCGCAGGCACAATTCCTCAAAGGGACGGTGTTGACTTGTCTCGTCTCCTCCTCCCAGCCACGCCCTGTAGATAAGAATAAGAAACAAGTGGCACGCCAAACTAATGACACTTCCGTCGGTGTGAAAACAGTAATTCTTCGCTGGTGTCAATGCAACAACTTACGTGGTGGAAAAATAAAATACAAAATAAAATAAAAGAGAAGTGGGAAGGCGGTAGGCGCACTACACACATATACGCATGACAGTCACTTTTCCCCCCAACATTTCCCTCGCCGCCTCCTGCCTGGACGTTGGGGCGAGGGACCTTCGCTCGTTGCCGTCCGTTTTTTTTTTTCTTTTCTTTTCTTTTCTTGTATTTCGCATCGGGCAGTAAATGTTTCATCGTATCGCAGCAGAAAACACACGTGGAATTCAGCACCACGCAGAGACGCTGCGTGGGTGGGTGGGTGTGGGTGGGTGGGTGGGTTTACACATCGCCAGCAAAACCAATGGGAAAGCATATAATAAAAAAATATAAAGAAAGAAAAAAAAAAAGAGGAGAACCCAAAACAATCGGGCCCACCATTTTCTCTCTGGAGCAGAGACACGGAGTGGGAATTACTACACACAACACACATAAAAATAAATAAAAATAAATAAATAAATAAATAAATAAATAAATATGTAAAACCAAAAGATAAAACGGCGGAGAGAAACACACAGAAAAAAAAAAATAAATAATAATAATAATAATAATAAAATGATAATGCACCCAAATGACATCCTCCCCAAATATATATATATATATTCTTTTTTTTTTTGAGGAGGCTCCTACTTTTTTACTGTCATCGTCCGGAAAGGTGTGAAATTATTTGTCATGGGCGTCCATCAAACAATCACGGACAAGATACACGCCAAAAAAAAAAAAAAAAAAGAAAAGCATAAAAATAATTAGCCATCATCCAGATGCATCTGTCTCATACTGCGCCAAGTTTGCTGTCTGATGCATTGACCCTCGTAGGCCGAAACACCAGCAGGAGTTCGGCACTGATAGGTTGCCGTGACGGGACGGCAGAGCTCCGCATCCACCGTGAAGGATGACATGTCTTGAAAGACGCGACAGGATGGGTCCAAGTGGCGGAAGTGCACCTGGGCATCATCCCCCCCAATCACCGTGTCGCATAGAAGGGAAAGAACAAACGGTATTTCTTCCCAATCACTGAAATGGTACACACGTGGGATCACGTAATACGGGCTGTGCTCGGGTTCAAAGATGCACCGCACAGACACGTCTCGTGCCGCGGTGTACGTAAAACCCTCGCTCGGAGACTCAATGTCACCGGCGCTCGTGCACGCAAGAAACTCCATATTCGATGCGGCCATGTGACGCGAGACAAAAAGAAGCATCGCATCATATCGAAATTTCCTCGCACTTCCAAGACGCCTCAGCCTACTTTCCTGCGAAATCGTCAGAATACACTCCGCCTTCTGTTCAACCCGGACCTCAAGAACAACGGTGGGAATACATTGACAGAAACGGCCTCGGATGCGGTACTCCTTCCAGTTCCAAAGGGTGTAGCAGACACCACCGCCCTCAAATGAACGGAAAGCCTCCGACCATTCCAACCACATGGTTCCCAACTCCTTTTGTTTCAGCGCGTTCCCATCACCACCCCCACGGCCATCCTCACCCTTTGACTGAAAATGACGCTGCTGGCTCCCATGGTTGTACTATTCTCT
>NW_916546.1:0-1807 GCF_000209065.1 Trypanosoma cruzi
CTCGCGTGGGGTTGCGTTGGGCCGTGCGTGACGGCGCACCCCAAACCATCAAGCAACGCGTCTTACGCGGTTTTTTTGTAACGCCATCTTCGGCCGTATTTTCACGCGGGAAAGGTCCATCTGTAGGACCTCTCCGAGTGGCGGGGGCTTCTCTCCGGCCCGCCGTCTCCGCCTCCCACGCGGCTTGCTGCGCCTCTCTAGCGCTGACGCGTGCCTCTCGTTCCTGTGGTTGGGCGCGGGTCGCCTCCAACTGCTGTTCGCGCCCGGCGAGCGCGCATTCTCGTTCTGCAAGAAGGCCGCCGGAGACCGCAATGTGAGATCCGCGCGCCGATAGGTTGTCATGCGCCTCTTCCAGCCGCGAATAAAGCTGAGCGCCTCGATTCTGCGCGTCCGCGACGGCGTGGGCGCAGTCAGCGATCGATCGCCCCCCTTCAGCAATGATGACCCCTTGCTGGACCCCCAACTCCCGGGCCGCACCCACACGATGGGCGGGAGCACCTGAGTCTCAAAATTGGGTACTTGGGGCTCCCGGGGATTCGCGACATGTCCTGTAGGGCTCGAATCCCCCCAGGGTTTGGCGATGTTTCTCGAAACCAAGCGTAAGCCTGTCATCGGGGTGGCCACAGTCAACGTCGCATCCGACGGCCCGTTTTCACCAACAAAGGCGGGCTGCACCTGCATATCGCCATGTTGGCGTACCAGGTGCGGAGGACGGGCGCCAATATCGCCCCACTCGGAGACCGTGTAAAATGAGCCAATGCCATTTCCTTAAACCAACCTCGCTGTGACTGTAGGTTTGAAATTAAAAATAAAAAATTATCTGGCCGCTACCGGCTCACTGATCCCTAAAGTCGTGGCCTTCCAAAAATTCATAAGACAAAGAGGTTTCGTGAAGAAGCCTATACGTTCTATCGGGATATATATACATTAACTAAGTTCGCCAGCTCTCCCGCGATCATTCGCCTCAGAAGCTCCTATGAAACGAAGGCCCGGGAACCCGCGGAGGCTGCCTTGAGGCCGGTTCGCGGCGCGGCCTTCCCCACTGATGTCCCCGCGATGCCGAGCCGGCTCTACGGCGGCCCGGCGCCCGATTTTTTGTTGTGCGGGAAGCTTGCTGGAAGTGGTGGTTCTGGTGTTTTTTGGCGTGTGAACATTTGGGTCACTATTTCTTATTTACGCCGCGGCCGTAGTGAGTGATGGAGGGCGAATTTCTTTTTTTATTGCAGTGTCAGCTTGTGAGACACGGTGGGTTCTATGGCACCTTTTATTTTTAGCTTTTTGAGACCCTAGCCTTTTTGTTGCACCGTGTGTTCCGCAGTAGCACGCTTGTGGTCCCCATGCGCGCATTTTGGACTTCCATGGTGTGTGGACGACTTTGTATTTGCAGAAACGGCGTATTCGGCTACGAGAAAATATCGTTGTTGTTGTTATAATGGGAAGTTATTTCTCTTTTTACTGGAACTAGTGGTAAGTTTGCGTACTTGTCATTTGTTTTTTTTTCGAGGCTGGATGCTTGGCTGCGTGAGAAAACCCTGTTGCTTTTTTTGTATCTTGTTTTTTATGCGATGCTAATTGTTTGGGTAGATTTACCTCATATATTTTAAAGAAATACAATATGCGGTGTGGACGTGTGTTTCTAAAACAGAAAGCGGTTTTTGTAACGGGTGCGCGGACACCCTTTGCGAAGTCGTTTGGCTCTCTTATGACGGTGGATAACGTTCGGCTGGGCACTGCTGCTGTCGGTGGCCTCCTGAGGAAGAGCAAATTGGATCCCAAGGAGGTGAACCACGTTATTTGGGGCAATGTT
>NW_916547.1:0-1807 GCF_000209065.1 Trypanosoma cruzi
AATTCGAAACAAAAATTTAGACCACAGCGTGTGGTGCAGCAGCCGCTCTAAAACGATTATCCGAGTGCAGCACCGTTGTGGGCAAGATCTCGCGAAATTCCTCCAAGCAGCGGATAGTTCAGGGTTGTTTGGCGTTCAGTGTGTGAACACGCAAACAGACAGTGAAAGAGAGTGCCTCTGACCACCACCATTCATAATTCGAAACAAAAATTTAGACCACAACGTGTGGTGCAGCAGCCGCTCGAAAACGATCCGCCGAGTGCAGCACCGTTGTGGGCAGGATCTCGCGAAATTCCTCCAAGCAGCGGATAGTTCCGGGTTGTTTGGCGTTCAGTGTGTGAACACGCAAACAGACATTGAAAGAGAGTGCCTCTGACCACCACCATTCA
Source organism: Trypanosoma cruzi (assembly GCF_000209065.1). NCBI lineage: Eukaryota > Euglenozoa > Kinetoplastea > Trypanosomatida > Trypanosomatidae > Trypanosoma > Trypanosoma cruzi. The sequence goes on from NW_916547.1 coordinate 390, forward strand.
TAATTCGAAACAAAAATTTAGACCACAGCGTGTGGTGCAGCAGCCGCTCGAAAACGATTATCCGAGTGCAGCACCCCTGTGGGCAGGAGCTCGCGAAATTCCTCCAAGCAGCGGATAGTTCCGGGTTGTTTGGCGTTCAGTGTGTGAACACGCAAACAGACATTGAAAGAGAGTGTCTCTGACCACCACCATTCATAATTCGAAACAAAAATTTAGACCACAGCGTGTGGTGCAGCAGCCGCTCGAAAACGATCCGCCGAGTGCAGCACCCCTGTGGGCAGGATCTCGCGACATTCCTCCAAGCAGCGGATAGTTCCGGGTTGTTTGGCGTCCAGTGTGTGAACACGCAAACAGACATTGAAAGAGAGTGTCTCTGACCACCACCATTCATAATTCGAAACAAAAATTTAGACCACAGCGTGTGGTGCAGCAGCCGCTCGAAAACGATTATCCGAGTGCAGCACCCCTGTGGGCAGGATCTCGCGACATTCCTCCAAGCAGCGGATAGTTCCGGGTTGTTTGGCGTCCAGTGTGTGAACACGCAAACAGACATTGAAAGAGAGTGTCTCTGACCACCACCATTCATAATTCGAAACAAAAATTTAGACCACAGCGTGCGGTGCAGCAGCCGCTCGAAAACGATTATCCGACTGCAGCACCCCTGTGGGCAGGAGCTCGCGAAATTCCTCCAAGCAGCGGATAGTTCCGGGTTGTTTGGCGTTCAGTGTGTGAACACGCAAACAGACATTGAAGGAGAGTGTCTCTGACCACCACCATTCATAATTCGAAACAAAAATTTAGACCACAGCGTGTGGTGCAGCAGCCGCTCGAAAACGATCCGCCGAGTGCAGCACCCCTGTGGGCAGGATCTCGCGAAATTCCTCCAAGCAGCGGATAGTTCCGGGTTGTTTGGCGTTCAGTGTGTGAACACGCAAACAGACAGTGAAAGAGAGTGCCTCTGACCACCACCATTCATAATTCGAAACAAAAATTTAGACCACAACGTGTGGTGCAGCAGCCGCTCGAAAACGATCCGCCGAGTGCAGCACCCCTGTGGGCAGGAGCTCGCGAAATTCCTCCAAGCAGCGGATAGTTCCGGGTTGTTTGGCGTTCAGTGTGTGAACACGCAAACAGACATTGAAAGAGAGTGCCTCTGACCACCACCATTCATAATTCGAAACAAAAATTTAGACCACAGCGTGTGGTGCAGCAGCCGCTCGAAAACGATTATCCGAGTGCAGCACCCCTGTGGGCAGGAGCTCGCGAAATTCCTCCAAGCAGCGGATAGTTCCGGGTTGTTTGGCGTTCAGTGTGTGAACACGCAAACAGACATTGAAAGAGAGTGTCTCTGACCACCACCATTCATAATTCGAAACAAAAACATAGACCACAGCGTGTGGTGCAGCAGTCGCTCGAAA
>NW_916549.1:0-1808 GCF_000209065.1 Trypanosoma cruzi
CCCGCTGATACAATTACTAAATAAGTGTAAAGCCGCATGCATTATAAAATTTTGTCGCAGAAACCAAAGAGACAGTGATACCAAGGCGACTCGCCCACTCACGGCCTCCTCGGGAACGCCGAACCACACCGACAGCATGCAGCTCACGAAGCGCGCAACATTGTTGTTGTGCACGGTGTTATTCTATTTTTACGTTTGCGTGGGGTTTCCTATTGAATGCCGCCCTTTTGGTTAAAAGAAATACGCGACCGCCCGTCGCCACCAATTTCGGTGCGAAAAGTCGGACACGATGCATGAATTCCCATTTTGTGTGTGTGGGCGATGCTCCTCCGTGCTGTCCCTTCCGGATTGTCTTTTGTCCCGCTCTCTGCGTGGGTGCGTCACTCTGCTCTCCACCGAAGTGTCTGATGTATTGCCGCTGTTGCTGTCTCCTCCACTTCTTGAACACACACGTAGAATTAAAACAAGCGCGAATCGCTACTGTGAAATTCGAAGGCACTGAAAGGACCAACAAAAGCACACACACCGCCCACACACACATATTTATATGCACTCACGTGTTGCTGCTGTGAAGGCACCCAACAAACACAACCGTCGCCGCGTGAGCGGATTCAGCGGAAGGAGGAGGGAAGGAAGAGAGAGTGAGCAGCAGAGGCCCGACATGTCCCGTCATGTGTTTACTTCTGCGGTGCTGCTGCTCCTCGTCGTGATGATGTCCTGCAGCAGTGAAGCCACTTACGACAAGGAGGGCAATTCAAGGAATGGAATCATCTTTGAAGGAGGGAATTCGTTTAGTGATGCAGAGAACGAATTGTTGGTACAGGCGTTTCACTCTTTCCGTGCACCCTCTCTTGTTTACGTCAATGGTGTCGTTGTGGCCACTGTTGAAGCGCATTACACAAACTCCACGGATAACAAATCGTGCGTAAGTCTTGCTGCAAGGTCGATGGAAAGCAATGGAGGGGAGTGGACAAATGGAACTGCCATCGTGTTTGATCATTACGACGTGAAAATTGACCGCCTGTTGAGCCCAACTACCATTGTGGATGAAAGGGATGGTGAAACAAATGTTCTTGTCGGGGGTTATGGCACGTCAACGACTCCATTGACGGAGGTGGCTGATGGTAAATATTGGAGGCCCAGGAAAGCGGGTGGTTTGATTCCGTGTGACGATGACGATGAGGAAAAGAAGGAGTTTAAGTGGAACCAGGTTGCAAGCACGTCAGGAGTTCCTTATGACATTTGGGAGGGTAACAGCACCAACCGCGACCGCTTCAAACAATTCCTGGGTGGTGGTGGCGCAGGCATTAAGATGGAGGACGATGGTCGCTACGTGCTGCCTATTCAAGCCTTGAAAAATAATGGAAAGGTCGTTTCGTTGGTCATCCTCGCCAAAAAAACTTCTTATGGCTGGGAGTTTTCAAATGGTACGAGCCATGAGGGATGCATCCAGCCTGCGGTTCTTGAATGGAAGGATAAAAGTCTTCTCATGATGACGTCGTGTGATGACGGCAGCCGCAGGGTTTACTGGTCAAGCACCATGGGGAATTTGTGGTATGAGGAATACGACACTCTTTCACGCGTGTGGGGCAACTCGCTGAAACGCACAGGGCACGGCGTGCAGGGTGGCTTCGTCAGCGCGACGATCAATGAACAGAAAGTCATCCTCGTCAGTCGGCCGGTATATTCTGAGAAGAATAAAAAAGAAACGGGCCGACTTCACTTGTGGCTGACGGACATGCAACGAATTTATGATGTTGGACAGATATCCGCTGAGAATGAGGACGTCGCCGCCAGCACTCTGCTGT
>NW_916550.1:0-1808 GCF_000209065.1 Trypanosoma cruzi
ACGATACTCTTTTACCTATTGCTAGTGAATTGGATAAATCTATGCGCATTACAGAGGTCGAAGATCGAGTTTTTGATCGCATGTTTGCACCTGTACATCAAATTTTGATGGAGACGAATCAGTTTATCAACGGTGTGGCTACGTCTGTGTCGTTTATTACGAAGACCACGAAAAAGGGCAAGCTGCCAAAAATTTTAGTTTTTACAGAGAAAAGGAAAGGAAACAAAATTGTCACAATTGTGCGAGGATTGGATGCTTATGGGTTTGATTTGGCTTCTTTGGCAACCGAATGGAAGCATCAGTTTTCCACGTTCTGCACGATATATGATCCATCTAAGGAGATGACAAAGGTCAAACAGGGAACCCAGGTTCCATTAGAACTTCAACTTGGTGGAGATTGGTTATCCAAGCTTAAAGCAGTTCTGCAAGAGGAGTTTGGTTTTCCACAGCATACATTAAATCTTTCCGCGAAATGAAGTCGCAGGATTAAAGTTTTTTTTTATTTATTGCTGTGTGTCTCTGATTAAATTGCGAATATATATGTATATGTTAAAAATTTTTTGCTCATATTGGTATTATTTTCAGTTCATTATTATTATTTATTATGAGTGATAATTATTAATTAATAATTGATCTTAACAATAAGTATTATAAATGTTACAATAATAATAATAATAATAATAATAATAATAATAATAATAATTGTATTATTAGTTCTTTGCTTGCTTTAGATACGGATTTTTTTTTGTTTTTGTGTGTATTTCTATAGTTTTTTTTTTTTTTTGTTTAGAGTATAAGAAATAATGAAAGCCTTATTTGCCGCCGCCGCCACCGGATTTGCCTCTTCATTTTGTTATAATCGAAAGGTTGCGACCTGTTCGGCTGCAAAGAGTCCATTTTCTACCACAGAGTTTCGTCCGTTTACATTAATGAACTTTTATGATGAATCACACAATACAAGAGTTTTTCGTTTTGCTCTTCCAGAAGCTGATATGCCTTTGAATCTGGAAGTTTCTTCCTGTATCACAGCGAAGTATACTGGAAAGAATGGAGAAGCGGTTATTCGTCCCTATACCCCAATTAATAAAAGTGATCAACGCGGCTATTTTGAAATTCTTGTGAAACGCTACGATAACTCCAAGATGACAACACACCTTTTTTCTTTGAAGAAAGGTGACACTTTGGAATTTAAAGGACCATGGGTAAAGATTCCGATTAAGGCGAACCAATACAGGCATATTGGCATGATTGCAGGAGGGACAGGAATTACTCCAATGTATCAGGTGGCCCGTAATGTTTTGCGTGTGCCTAAGAACACGACGGCCATTTCTCTGATTTATGCTAATAATCGCAAGGAGGATGTTCTTTTGGGAAATGAACTTAATGAGCTTATGGAAACGTGTCCTCTCTTTTCACCTTACTATGTTCTTTCCCAGGCTCCTTCGGATTGGATGGGAGGTGTAGGATATGTGAACAAGGAGATGATTAAATCGGTCATGCCGCCACCAAGCAGTGCAGCTGATTCCATAATCCTTGTATGCGGACCGCCCCCTTTTATGGAGGCCATTTCAGGCGACAAGGACTTTAAGACTATGCCACCCTCTCAAGGTGAGCTGAAAGGCATGCTTAAAGAACTTGGTTACATGCAGAAGATGGTTTTCAAGTTCTGAGTTGCATTTCCTTTTATATAAGTCATGGATCATGCTTTCAAAGCCATTTTTGTGATGCTTTTTTTTTTTTTTTCTTTACACGAACGAAAAAAAAAAAAAAAAAAAGTAAAAATTGAAGGTCTTTTATTTTATAAATTT
>NW_916551.1:0-1809 GCF_000209065.1 Trypanosoma cruzi
TGTTGGCGTGTTGGTGGTTGGCGGCGTGGCGCTGTCGTCGCGCGGTGCGCTGTACGTGGACGGGCTGTTGGTGCAGACGGTGCTGGGGCTGTGTGTGTCGGTGGAGGGCGGTGTCGCGGCCAGCGGCGGCTCCGTGGTGGCGTTTGTTGACAGCGACTTCCTGCTGTGCAAGCACGCGGTGTCTGTGCGTGGGGCTGTGAGCGTGTCGGGCTCCGCTGTGGCGCTTGTGCGGAGCGAATTTTCGTCGACGGAGGACTACGCGGTGGCGTTTTATTCGACGGTGAGGCTGGCCGACGGGTCGATGCTGCTGGCGAAGGGCAACGTGCACGACGGCGTCTCGAGGGAGATGCTCCACGCCGCTGGCGCTGTGACCGCTGCTGGGAGCACGCTGAGCTTTGTGCGCAACCGAGCGCTGCTGCCGCGGATGCTGTCGCTGAGCCTGTCGCTCTCGGCTGGGGCACATGTGAGGGTGGCGTGCAACGACGCTGGTGGACGTGTCCTGTCGACGGCGGAGGAGTACGCAGCGGCTGGCTTTGGCGACGCTGGGAGCATCGACGTTGCTGGGTGCGACGCCTGCGACAGGAACACGCACTGCTACGCGCCCGGGACGGCGTCGGCCAGCGTGAAGGACGGTGTGTGCGTGTGCTTGTGCGGCAGCGGCGGGTACGGCGAGGCGTGCGTGCCGGTGGGAGCTCCCGCGCTGCCGCCTGCTGTGGGCACTGCGCCGAGTGTGTTTTTCCGCGAGGGCGTGACGGTGCAGTCGGTGTTCGTTGTGCCTGCCGGCGCGAGCGAGGTGACGCTGCGCCACGTTGTGCTGGACGGCGTGAGTCCTGTGCTCTACGTGCCGTGGATGGTGCGAGACGGCGTGCGGATCGTTGTGCAGAACGTGTCGCTGCTGAACGGAGCTGTGCTGTACGTGATGGGCGGTGGAGCGTTGCGCGGTGCGGTGGCGGTGGGGAGCAACGAGAGCGGGCCGGTGGAGCTGTCGGTGTGCGACGTGGAGGCGCTGAACGGTGCGCTTGTGCTGAGCGGCACGTTTCCCGCGGGGTCTGTGCTGACGGTGACGGACTCCCTGCTGGTTTCCGCGAGGTTGACGCCGCTTGTGTATCTTCCCGGCTCGCAGTCCTCGCCGTACGCACCGGTGCTGGTGCTGTCGGGCCTGCGTCTCGTGCGGTCCGTGCTGATTGTGTCCGGCATTGCCCTCGTGACGGTGATGACTGGTGGGCGGACGGTGGTGGTGGACGGCGCGGTGCTGGAGCTTGTCGGTGGCGGTGTCGCGCTGGACGCGGCTGTGCTCGGCGGCGAATATGCGTTGTACGCGAGTGCGCGCGTGGTTGCGTCGGGGGGCGCTGTGCTGCGCGTGTCGGGGAGCCAGGTGTACGCCGCGCATGGGTTGGTGTTTGGCAGCGGTGTGGAGGCCAACGCGTCCGCCGTCGTAGTGAACGACAACGTCGGTGCGCTGACCGATGGCGCGCTGCTGGTGCTGCGGGGGTTGGCGTCGTTTGTGTCCGGGTCGTGGCTGTCGGTGCGCGGCAACAGCATCAGCGGCAGGCTTCTGTCGGTGCCGTCGTACCCGCGCAGTGCGGATCTTGTGCAGAGCACGCTGACGCTATACGGGAACGCCGGCAGCGGACCCGTCGTGATGGACGGCACCGTAGCGCTCGGGGGCGCCGGCCGAAGGTTCGTCGTGGGGTGCCTGACGCTCAACGGGCAGGCGCTGCGGCCGATGGACTACAGGTCCGCCGGCATCATCGGGGAATTCCGTCCCGTGGGCGTGTGGCGTGTGCGACGCCGACGTGGCGCTGCTTG
>NW_916552.1:0-1809 GCF_000209065.1 Trypanosoma cruzi
GGAGCTGCACTCGGCTGATCGCTTCGAGCGGTGCTGCATCACACGTTGTGGTCTAAATTTTTGTTTCCGATTGTGAATGGTGGGAGTCAGAGACACTCTCTGTCACTATCTGTTTGCGTGTTCACACACTGGACACCAAACAACCGTGAACTATCCGCTGCTTGGAGGAATTTCGCGAGCTCTTGCCCACGAGGGTGCTGCACTCGGCTGATCGTTTTCGAGCGGCCGCTGCATCACACGTTGTGGTCTAAATTTTTGTTTCCGATTATGAATGGTGGGAGTCAGAGACACTCTCTGTCACTATCTGTTTGCGTGTTCACACACTGGACACCAAACAACCCTGAACTATCCGCTGCTTGGAGGAATTTCGCGAGCTCTTGCCCACGAGGGTGCTGCACTCGGCTGATCGTTTTCGAGCGGCTGCTGCATCACACGTTGTGGTCTAAATTTTTGTTTCCGATTATGAATGGTGGGAGTCAGAGACACACTCTGTCAATATCTGTTTGCGTGTTCACACACTGGACACCAAACAACCCTGAATTATCCGCTGCTTGGAGGAATTTCGCGAGCTCTTGCCCACGAGGGTGCTGCACTCGGCTGATCGTTTTCGAGCGGCTGCTGCATCACACGTTGTGGTCTAAATTTTTGTTTCCAATTATGAATGGTGGGAGTCAGAGACACACTCTGTCAATATCTGTTTGCGTGTTCATGCACTGGACACCAAACAACCCTGAACTATCCGCTGCTTGGAGGAATTTCGCGAGCTCTTGCCCACGAGGGTGCTGCACTCGGCTGATCGTTTTCGAGCGGCTGCTGCATCACACGTTGTGGTCCAAATTTTTGTTTCCAATTATGAATGGTGGGAGTCAGAGACACTCTCTGTCAATATCTGTTTGCGTGTTCACACACTGGACACCAAACAACCCTGAACTATCCGCTGCTTGGAGGAATTTCGCGAGCTCTTGCCCACAAGGGTGCTGCACTCGGCTGATCGTTTTCGAGCGGCTGCTGCATCACACGTTGTGGTCTAAATTTTTGTTTCCAATTATGAATGGTGGGAGTCAGAGACACACTCTGTCAATATCTGTTTGCGTGTTCACACACTGGACACCAAACAACCCTGAACTATCCGCTGCTTGGAGGAATTTCGCGAGCTCTTGCCCACGAGGGTGCTGCACTCGGCTGATCGTTTTCGAGCGGCTGCTGCATCACACGTTGTGGTCTAAATTTTTGTTTCCAATTATGAATGGTGGGAGTCAGAGACACACTCTGTCAATATCTGTTTGCGTGTTCATGCACTGGACACCAAACAACCCTGAATTATCCGCTGCTTGGAGGAATTTCGCGAGCTTCTTGCCCACGAGGGTTGCTGCACTCGGCTGATCGTTTTCGAGCGGCCGCTGCATCACACGTTGTGTTCTAAATTTTCGTTTCCGATTATGAATGGTGGGAGTCAGAGGCACTCTCTGTCACCATCTGTTTGCGTGTTCACACACTGGACACCAAACAACCGTGAACTATCCGCTGCTTGGAGGAATTTCGCGAGCTCTTGCCCACGAGGGTGCTGCACTCGGCTGATCGCTTTCGAGCGGCTGCTGCATCACACGTTGTGGTCTAAATTTTTGTTTCCGATTGTGAATGGTGGGAGTCAGAGACACTCTCTGTCACTATCTGTTTGCGTGTTCACACACTGGACACCAAACAACCCTGAATTATCCGCTGCTTGGAGGAATTTCGCGAGCTCTTGCCCACGAGGGTGCTGCACTCGGCTGATCGTTTTCGAGCGGCCGCTGCATCACACGTTGTGGT
>NW_916553.1:0-1809 GCF_000209065.1 Trypanosoma cruzi
TTTGCCTCTCTGCTCTTCTCTTCTCCTCTTCCTTCTGTTTCTCCTGCGGACAAGGACTCTTCTACCACTACTAATACCACTGCTGCCCGCGCCTCCGGAACAGACACATTGTCCCCAAGCCATGCGCCAGCCACGCCGCACCGCGCTGCTGCTGCCGCCGTGGCTCATGATGGTGGTGTGTTGCGTTGGTGTTTGCGTTGCCGCCGATCCCGCCGTGAAGCACCGCTGTGGGTTTGACGCGATGATGAAGAAATACGGCCGGCTGCCGACTGCGGTGGTGCGTGAGGTGCCGCGCCGGGGACAGGGCGCCATGCAGGCGTACACCGCCGCCGGCGAGGATGGGGACGATGGCTGGGCTCCGATCCGCATCAAGGTGTCCGCGGAGGACATGTTTGACCCGTTGAGGCACTGCACTGCGGCGGGGGATCTGCGCATTGACCACGGTGGCCGCGCAATAACATGCGAGGCGGACGACGTGTTGACGGAGGAGAGGAGGAGCATTGTTTTGAGGCAAATTCTCCCCGCCGCAATTCAACTGCACTCGGAGCGTCTCTCCGTGAAGCCCGTGACGCGCCCCGTCGTTATTCCACAGACCGGTCTGGGCTTGTGCGATAACTTCACCATCCCTCGCAGGCACCACACGGTGGGTGTGGGGGCCACCGACATGATTTTTTACGCCAACATTTTTCCGACTTCTGATCCAGCCGCATGGGCGGCTTCGTGCGTTTGGCTGGATGATGGCCGTCCATTTGCTGCTGCCGTGAACTTTGACCCGAAGAAAGTGGCGGTGACAAATGAATACATGCGTGTGGCAGCCCACGAGTTGGGGCATGCCCTTGGATTTGCACAAGCGCAGTTTTTGATGTTAAATATGATTTCCGAGGTCCCGAACGTGCGTGGGAGGCCCGAGGTATCTGTGGTTTCGACGCCGAAGACGAAGGCAATGGCGCGTCAGTACCACAGCTGCCCCACGCTTGAGGGCATTGAGCTGGAGGACGAGGGTGGTTCTGCAACTGCACTTTCGCATTGGAAGAAACGCAACATGAGGGACGAGATGATGACTAGTGATGTGGGGGTAGGGCTGTACTCGGCACTGACGCTTGCAGCGTTTGAGGACATGGGTGTTTATTTGGCGAACTACAGCGCGGCGGAGATGTTGTGGTGGGGCAACAACTCTGGCTGTGGGCTGCTGGAAAAGAAGTGCCTGACTGAAGGCATCACCGAATACCCCGACCTGTTCTGCAACTGCTTTTGGAGTGCCGGTTATGATTTCTGCACGTACGACCGTCTGTCTCTGGGGCGCTGTGACCTGATGAGGCACGATGAAGCCCTGCCAGAGGAGTATCGGTACTTTGCTGATCCCCGAGTTGGCGGCGATGACCTCTTCATGAGCAGATGTCCGATTGTTGAGGGGTATTCTAATACTGGGTGCACCAACGGCGACCCCTCAGTAATGCCTGGCAGTATCGTTGGCCCGAACTCGCGGTGCGTGAAGGGGAAGGATCTTCAATTCGACGACGAATATATTGGCGACGTTTGTGTGGACACTCGATGCGGCGACGGCACAGTGAGCGTGCGATTTCTTCGTGACGATGCGTGGCACGAGTGCCAGGCGGGTGAAACCGTCACGCCGCCATCGGGTCCCTGGCGTGGGAGCATTGTGTGCCCCCAATACGCCGATGTGTGCGCCGCCTTCCCGAACATCAGCGGCCACCCAATACCGGTCGTTGACCCGCCTCTAGCGGACGACCCGCCATCCGCGGAGGTTGCGGAAGAAGACGAGGGCGAGACTCCGAGGAAGCGGCAGCG
>NW_916555.1:0-1810 GCF_000209065.1 Trypanosoma cruzi
TGATGAAAAAGTACTAGGCACATAAACGCCTGACCAAAAATGGCAGCCGCGTACAAAAAGCGTGACGCCATAACCTCCATTTCCGCGATGGTTGAAGAATTGAGCGTCGGAATGGCGCATACAAACAGGACAAACTTGTCACTCAGGGATACCGCCCGGTGAGTGAACAAATTGCACCCCCAGAAAGGTGCACTGCGCAGCACCCGGTTCGCGGTCCTCCTATTTCGTGGCGTGGCCACTGTCCGCATTACGAAGCACTTGGGCTTCCCACAATGTCGCACCACTTTTCGACCCTGCAATGCGTATATTATCGATCCAAACGTCGACACGCACCAATGGAGTTGCAGCCCAGAGGGGGTGAACCACCGTCGTCTCCCCCGCAATTGTCGAAGTAATAATCTGGAAAATTTCTGGGCCGGCCTTGCATCCCATTGGCAGCCGTGTCAGCTCCACCAGCGTGCCGTCCTCCACGCGGCATCGAAAGAGATGCCGAGTATCCCGCGGTAAAGAGACTTGAAAAAAGGATGCCTTTAAATCCAGGCAGGAAGCGGCCTCAGCCATCACAGGCGGCAAATAATGGGAAATGTGTAAAAGAGGAGCATGAGCCTCGTAAGGGTCGTCTCTGTTCTTGTCGCGTGGCCACGCAATCCATCGTCGTCGTAAACCGGTGGCTTTCTCCTCCACAACTAAAAAGGGGAATTATCCATCCGCCTGTTATTGTGGACGAAGCGTCCTCGATTATTCCTGCTTTTTGTAACAATCGCGCGTCAGCGGTTGGAATCCTCCGTGAGCCTTCGCGCGCTTTACCGGAGGAAGACGGAGGGAGAGGGGACCGCCCGACAAGGCCACAAACTTGCATGAGCCTCTCCAAGGCGGCCGGGTTCAACCGACTTTTAATCCACTCCAGATTCAATACGGGCACATTAACTTGTCGTTGTAGCGGGATGGCTCGTTCCTCTTGTGGAATGGCCAGATACTTCCTTGTCGTGCGTCTTGTAATGGTAGCAGCGTAATACCAAAAATCATGGAGAAACGCTCCTCTACTTTCAACCAGGGTTCCTGCCCTTCCGCAGTTTCTCCCTTCACATCAATACAACCAGCGGCAACACCTGGGTCAGCATTGTGGTGTACTTCCAAAAATATCGAACAGTATTCTGGGGAAGGACGAACGGGTCGACGTGCTTCGCCAACTGCGAGATCACGTGTGGGTCCAAATTGCACGTCTCCACAATTTGAGCCGCGTGCCGCAACGCACCGCGCTTTATGGAATGAGCCGTGGCATCCCAAGGAGCCAAGGCTCGTTCGACTTTGGCATTAGTAATATTCGTGAGCTTTTCGTTTTCTTGAAGTGTCCTGCATAACGTTATAGTGTCCAATGCATCCCGCCCTCGTATCCCCACGAACCGCGGGGCACGGTGGGGATCCGCCCTCGCCGTCTTCGGCGCCACGGACCAATCCAAAATTATGGTCCCGTCCGCCTCCAGTGTAAAATTGTTGGGAGTCAAGGCCGCAATCCCGGACCAACGACTCGCCGTCATACACGCAAGTCGAAAAACAACACGTTGATTCCAATCGATCCGGCTGCGGATAAATTGATCCATCCCTTCCTTTGTCAGGGGACGCGCCTGCCTCGTCTCCGCTCGCGCCGCAAGTTTTTGTAGCCCCAGAATCGCCATGCCCAGCGGGGTTCGATTCATTTCCAACATGGACCGCAGCATCCTGGCGTGCTGCGGTCGGGTCGGTGGCGCCACATCCAATATTGCCACCAACAAGGCCGCGCGGCTCTCCTCGTTGATCGGCTGTTCGTGCG
>NW_916556.1:0-1810 GCF_000209065.1 Trypanosoma cruzi
ACCGGTGGGTTTCTCCACCACAACTGAAAAGGGCATTATCCATCCGCCTGTTGTTCTAGACGAGGCGTCCTCGATTATTCCCGCTTCTTTCATTAATCGCGCGTCAGCGACTGGAATCCTCCGTGAGCTTTCGCGCGCTTTACCGGAGGAAAGGGGACCTCCCGACGAGTCCCCAAACTTGCATGAGTCTCTGCAAGGTAGCCGGGTTCAACCGGCTCTGGATCCACTCCAGATTCAATGCGGGCACTTTGACCTGCTGTAGCGGGATGGTTCGTTCATCTTGTGGAGCGAGCAGACGCGTCCTTGTCGCGCGTCTCGTAATGGTAGCAGCATGATACCAAAAAGACATGGAGAAACGTTCCTCCGCTCTCAGCCAGGGTTCCTGACCTTCCGAAGTTCCTCCCTTCACATCAATGCGACCAGCGGCAACACCCGGGTCAGCATTGTGGTGTACCTCCTCAAATATCGAACCGTGCTCTGGGGAAGGTCGAACGGGTCGACGTGCTTCGCCAACTGCGAGATCACGTGTGGGCCAAAATCGCATCTCTCCACGATTGGAGCAGCGTGCCGCAGCGCACCCCGTTTTGTGGAATGCGCCGTGGCATTTCAAGGAGCCAGAGCCCCTTCGACGTGGGCAGCCGTAAGATTCATGAGCTTCTCATTGCGCCGAAGCGTCCTGCATAACTGTATAATGTCAAACTCATCCTGCCCTCGTATCCTGACAAACCGCGAGGCGCGGTGGGGATCCGCCTCGCCGTCTTCGGCGCCACGGACCAATCCAAAATTATGGTCCCGTCACGCTCCAGTGTGGAATTGTTGGGAGTCAAGGCCGCAATCTCGGGCCAACAGCTCGCCGTTATCCACGCAGTCGAAAAACAACATGTCTCTTCTAATCGGTCCGGCTGCGGATAAATTGATCCATCCCTCTCTTCCTCTGTCAAGGGCCGCGCCTGCTTCGCCTCTTATCGCGCCGCAATTTTTTGTATCCCCAGAATCGCCATGTCCAGCGGGGTTCGATTCATTTGCAACATGGACCGCAGCATCCTGGCGTGCCGCGGTGGGGTCGATGACGCCACGCAGACTATTGCCGCCAAAAAGGCCGCACAGCTCTCCGCATTGATCGGCCGTTCGTGCGTGCGGCAAAAGTTTGTAAATTGCCCCGCTAGGGACATTCTCTGCTCCCACTTTGACGGCACACACATTTATCGATCCGCCTCGTTCGCGCTCCTCATGTAGCTGGCCCAAGGCGGAGATGTCGGAGGTTCGTCGTACCACGGTTGAATTTCTTTGCGAATAAGCTCCATTGCCTTCTCGTCAAATGATTCGGGCGATTCGAAAGATCGGACGAAGTGTCAGCGGCACGGTGCAATGCCATAGAGAATTAATTGGAGTTGGTGGAATGAATGGGGCTGCTTTCGTTCGCCCTCGTAAGCAGCCGGCAGCCCCTTTGCCGTCTCTTAACGTTCGTCTGTAGTTCGGGAAACCCCTTTCGGGGCGCACGTTGCGTGTAGATGCATCGTTTCCATAAATACGACACAATTGGCACCGCAAAGATCGCTGTTGTGGTGGTCGGGTTCCCCGTCAATCCACAAAAGGCTCAGCCACCCTCGCGAATGTGTCAGCCTCATGAAAAGCCGAGTGAAGGCGGGCACGCAGTTTGTGGATCGGGATGCCGGGATCGGATTTGACCATGAAGTGCATCCGAAAGTCCTGCAGCATAATCATGCCCAATTCCATGGACCGTTTGATGGGCTCTCAAAATAACTGCAATGCGCGCATCCACGAAACAAGAATTAAAAGACAATTGAGC
>NW_916557.1:0-1810 GCF_000209065.1 Trypanosoma cruzi
CCAACAACCCTGAACTATCCGCTGCTTGGAGGAATTTCGCGAGCTCTTGCCCACAGGGGTGCTGCACTCGCCGGATCGTTTTCGAGTGGCTGCTGCACCACACGTTGTGGTCTAAATTTCTGTTTCGAATTATGAATGGTGGTGGTCAGAGGCACTCTCTTTCAATGTCTGTTTGCGTGTTCACACACTGGACGCCAAACAACCCTGAACTATCCGCTGCTTGGAGGAATTTCGCGAGCTCTTGCCCACAGGGGTGCTGCAGTCGGCGGATCGTTTTCGAGTGGCTGCTGCACCACACGTTGTGGTCTAAATTTTTGTTTCGAATTATGAATGGTGGTGGTCAGAGATACTCTCTTTCAATGTCTGTTTGTGTGTTCACACACTGGACGCCAAACAACCCTGAACTATCCGCTGCTTGGAGGAATTTCGCGAGATCTTGCCCACAAGGGTGCTGCACTCGGCTGATCGTTTTCGAGCGGCTGCTGCACCGCACGTTGTGGTCTAAATTTTTGTTTCGAATTATGAATGGTGGTGGTCAGAGACACTCTCTTTCAATGTCTGTTTGCGTGTTCACACACTGGACGCCAAACAACCCTGAACTATCCGCTGCTTGGAGGAATTTCGCGAGATCTTGCCCACATGGGTGCTGCACTCGGCGGATCGTTTTCGAGCGGCTGCTGCACCGCACGCTGTGGTCTAAATTTTTGTTTCGAATTATGAATGGTGGTGGTCAGAGACACTCTCTTTCAATGTCTGTTTGCGTGTTCACACACTGGACGCCAAACAACCCTGAACTATCCGCTGCTTGGAGGAATGTCGCGAGATCTTGCCCACAAGGGTGCTGCACTCGGATAATCGTTTTCGAGCGGCTGCTGCACCGCACGTTGTGGTCTAAATTTTTGTTTCGAATTATGAATGGTGGTGGTCAGAGACACTCTCTTTCAATGTCTGTTTGCGTGTTCACACACTGGACGCCAAACAACCCGGAACTATCCGCTGCTTGGAGGAATGTCGCGAGATCTTGCCCACAAGGGTGCTGCACTCGGCGGATCGTTTTCGAGCGGCTGCTGCACCGCACGTTGTGGTCTAAATTTTTTGTTTCGAATTATGAATGGTGGTGGTCAGAGGCACTCTCTGTCAATGTCTGTTTGCGTGTTCACACACTGGACGCCAAACAACCCTGAACTATCCGCTGCTTGGAGGAGTTTCGCGAGATCTTGCCCACATGGGTGCTGCACTCGGCGGATCGTTTTCGAGCGGCTGCTGCACCGCACGTTGTGGTCTAAATTTTTGTTTCGAATTATGAATGGTGGTGGTCAGAGACACTCTCTTTCAATGTCTGTTTGCGTGTTCACACACTGGACGCCAAACAACCCTGAACTATCCGCTGCTTGGAGGAGTTTCGCGAGATCTTGCCCACAAGGGTGCTGCACTCGGCGGATCGTTTTCGAGTGGCTGCTGCACCGCACGTTGTGGTCTAAATTTTTGTTTCGAATTATGAATGGTGGTGGTCAGAGACACTCTCTTTCAATGTCTGTTTGCGTGTTCACACACTGGACGCCAAACAACCCGGAACTATCCGCTGCTTGGAGGAATTTCGCGAGCTCCTGCCCACAACGGTGCTGCACTCGGATAATCGTTTTCGAGCGGCTGCTGCACCGCACGTTGTGGTCTAAATTTTTGTTTCGAATTATGAATGGTGGTGGTCAGAGACACTCTCTTTCAATGTCTGTTTGCGTGTTCACACACTGGACACCAAACAACCCTGAACTATCCGCTGCTTGGAGGAATTTCGCGAGATCTGCCCACA
>NW_916558.1:0-1811 GCF_000209065.1 Trypanosoma cruzi
TCGTGACTTCTCCAGAAGAAAGTTCGACATGCGCCCGCCAACAGGGCCACCCATGCGATCGAAAAAAATTTCAAAAAACTTCCCAAATCGAGAGCTGTTGTCATTCCGAACGGTCTTTGCGTTGCCAAAAGCCTCCAACAACGAGTTGGATTCCAGAATAACACGCTTCACGTGCTGCATTTCCACTGTGTTACCAGAGACAGCCGAGATGTACTGCATGATCTGCTTGGACGCCTCCGTCTTTCCCGCTCCCGACTCCCCTGATATGATCACACACTGATTCTCCTCTTCTGACACCATGGTGCGGTATGTTTCCTCCGCCAAGCCAAATATGTGCGGCCCACCATGGGTGATCCCAAAAGTACCGCCGCTACTCTTTCCACCACTCCGAAAGAACGCGATGCGCTCCTCACCGTATAAATTCGGTATCTTTTTAAATGGGTTTACACTTAACAAGACGGGGCCAATACTCGTGTAGATGATGTCCTTGCTGTGGCGCAGCTTGAGGTTCTCCATTATGGCCTTGTCAGAAAGCTGTGGCAGCAACACAAGATCCTCCACCCCGACCACAGCTGACTTCTTAAAATCAACACATGCCATCACGCCAGTTCCTCTCTCACTTCTCGCTTTTTCTACAATAGAGATATATATATATATAGATATAGAGAGAGACCGTCTACTGGAATCACTACTTATTGCTGGGACCTATCCCTCTCCCTCTTTGGCGCGTCCCTGCCTCCTCCTCCACAAAAGTAAAGAATAATCTTCTGTGCCGCTGGCCTTATCCTGAATTTTCCTATAGAAACCAAACAAGGTAGGGGAAAAAAAGTGAGGTTATCGCAAAGTTAGTTAATTGTCTCAATGTTTTATTTTTATCCAATAAATAAATTTTATTGACCATTCGCATGGTCTTTTGTCCTCAGTTAGAATCTGAAAGACAATTACTTACGACGCGGCAGACTTTAGGGTCTTCCGAGCAGAAGACCCCGCCGTGTGGTGGGAATCAGAAAGGGGTTGGGAGGGATGGCAAAACAAGAATAGAATTGCCTATTCGCTGTCTGCTCCCTGCTCCCCCCTAAAGTTGTGTTCTTCCCACGTTCATAAGACAGGAAAAAAATATTATAAAGAAGTGAATTCTTTATTATCAGGATTTAAAATTAATTAATTTAGCCAGCATTCCCGCAATTCTCTTCACAAGCTCCTAAAAAAAAACGCGCGCCGGCAAAACAATGCGCAACCGGAAAAAGCAATACACAAACCCAAATAGATGTGTGCTCAGATAACGGCAGATGGCGTTCGAAAAAAGCGACAGTGCCAGCGATATCTGCGTAAAAAATCCAGAGATCGCCCGAGCTGCTGACCATATCCTGAAATTGTCTAAATAAAACAATATACCACGGGGAAAGGAGGGGTGATGGAGAGGCAGTGGGTTCGCCACATCCTCGTTCTTTGCTCCAATTATATTTATATTTGCTGATATATATTACTATGATAAAAAATACCGTGAAATGGTGAGCCCTATCCGGACTGGAGATAATTTTTACTGGCGAAGTGGTACACTTTGGGGAATTCCAGCCAGCGAACCCCACCGCGAGGTGGGAAACAAAAAAGGGGGTGAGTGGTACGGCAGAAACAAAAATAAAAATTCTTACCGTGCCGCTAACGGTTCCTTCACTCGATCCATCGAGGCCTTAAAACTCGTAAAAAGAAATATATTACAGAAATAAATACTCATCTTATCAGGACATATAGTAATTCGGACATCCAGTTTACCTCGCGAACATTCCTTTCACAATAACCCATCACCGCGC
>NW_916559.1:0-1813 GCF_000209065.1 Trypanosoma cruzi
AAACATAGACCACAACGTGTGGTGCAGCAGCCGCTCGAAAACGATCCGCCGAGTGCAGCACCCTTGTGGGCAGGAGCTCGCGAAATTCCTCCAAGCAGCGGATAGTTCAGGGTTGTTTGGTGTCCAGTGTGTGAACACGCAAACATACATTGAAAGAGAGTGCCTCTGACTCCCGCCATTCATAATTCGAAACAAAAACATAGACCACAACGTGTGGTGCAGCAGCCGCTCGAAAACGATCCGCCGAGTGCAGCACCATTGTGGGCAGGAGCTCGCGAAATTCCTCCAAGCAGCGGATAGTTCCGGGTTGTTTGGTGTCCAGTGTGTGAACACGCAAACATACATTGAAAGAGAGTGCCTCTGACTCCCGCCATTCATAATTCAAAACAAAAACATAGACCACAACGTGTGGTGCAGCAGCCGCTCGAAAACGATCCGCCGACTGCAGCACCATTGTGGGCAGGAGCTCGCGAAATTCCTCCAAGAAGCGGATAGTTCAGGGTTGTTTGGTGTCCAGTGTGTGAACACGCAAACATACATTGAAAGAGAGTGCCTCTGACTCCCGCCATTCATAGTTGGAAACAAAAACATAGACCACAACGTGTGGTGCAGCAGCCGCTCGAAAACGATCCGCCGACTGCAGCACCATTGTGGGCAGGAGCTCGCGAAATTCCTCCAAGCAGCGAATAGTTCAGGGTTGTTTGGTGTCCAGTGTGTGCACACGCAAACATACATTGAAAGAGAGTGCCTCTGACTCCCGCCATTCATAATTCAAAACAAAAACATAGACCACAACGTGTGGTGCAGCAGCCGCTCGAAAACGATCCGCCGAGTGCAGCACCCTTGTGGGCAGGAGCTCGCGAAATTCCTCCAAGCAGCGAATAGTTCCGGGTTGTTTGGTGTCCAGTGTGTGCACACGCAAACATACATTGAAAGAGAGTGCCTCTGACTCCCGCCATTCATAATTCGAAACAAAAACATAGACCACAACGTGTGGTGCAGCAGCCGCTCGAAAACGATCCGCCGAGTGCAGCACCATTGTGGGCAGGAGCTCGCGAAATTCCTCCAAGCAGCGGATAGTTCCGGGTTGTTTGGTGTCCAGTGTGTGAACACGCAAACATACATTGAAAGAGAGTGCCTCTGACTCCCACCATTCATAATTCAAAACAAAAACATAGACCACAACGTGTGGTGCAGCAGCCGCTCGAAAACGATCCGCCGAGTGCAGCACCCTTGTGGGCAGGAGCTCGCGAAATTCCTCCAAGCAGCGAATAGTTCAGGGTTGTTTGGTGTCCAGTGTGTGCACACGCAAACATACATTGAAAGAGAGTGCCTCTGACTCCCGCCATTCATAATTCAAAACAAAAACATAGACCACAACGTGTGGTGCAGCAGCCGCTCGAAAACGATCCGCCGAGTGCAGCACCATTGTGGGCAGGAGCTCGCGAAATTCCTCCAAGCAGCGGATAGTTCAGGGTTGTTTGGTGTCCAGTGTGTGAACACGCAAACATACATTGAAAGAGAGTGCCTCTGACTCCCGCCATTCATAATTCAAAACAAAAACATAGACCACAACGTGTGGTGCAGCAGCCGCTCGAAAACGATCCGCCGACTGCAGCACCATTGTGGGCAGGAGCTCGCGAAATTCCTCCAAGAAGCGGATAGTTCAGGGTTGTTTGGTGTCCAGTGTGTGAACACGCAAACATACATTGAAAGAGAGTGCCTCTGACTCCCGCCATTCACAGTTGGAAACAAAAACATAGACCACAACGTGTGGTGCAGCAGCCGCTCGAAAACGATCCGCCGACTGCAG
>NW_916560.1:0-1813 GCF_000209065.1 Trypanosoma cruzi
GGGAAAGCTCCTACATCTTCACCGCGTATATCATGATAAAGACGGGAGTGGAAAGGGAGCACGAACAGTGAAGGAGCATTTTCTGCGTGTGGTGCCGCTCGGTCGTCATATCTTACTGCAAGACATCAACACCTCGTGGCTTTGCATTGCCGCTCTTACCGACGATGACGTGATCCTTTTGTTGGGGAGGGAGCCGCAGCCAGCCCGCCGTAAAACTCCCACACGCGCACAGGATCCGTCCCCTGCAGTGGTAGCGGCGGGGGTGGTGGATGGCCGGGACGCATTGGAGAAGTGGCTGGAGGATGTAGACGACAAGAAGGAGAAATCCCCGTCTCCGAGGGGACGGCAACTAAAACCATCAAAGGACGTTACCGCGGACGTTGTGCCGTTGCCGCGTGCATCGTCCCCGCTGAAATTCATGGACCCGGATCAAGATTATACTGTTCTCATGATGTTGACAGCACCAGGGACTCTTGGCGCCACGGCCAACTCGAGTCCGGACCGATACGTTCCCCCCACACGCATATTGCTTTACGTACCGCAGAGCAATGAGCTGCTCTTTTACATGGGTGGAAGCGATGAAATCTACTCCATTTGTTTGCCGTTTGTGAGGACCGTCACTTCTGTTGAAGGCGTGGGGAGGGCGACGGCGAAAGTGGCTGTCCAGACACCACAGAAGAATTCGACAGTCACATCCAACAGTTGGATGGGTGCCGCACTCAGTGCAAGTGAGCTAATTGACATGAAGATAGCACGTCCATTGATGTCAGCCATGTGGAGTCTTGCAGGGGAGGTCGAGATTGACGAAGCGTCACTTCCACCCCTGGCGTCTTCATCTGCACCACCACCACCACCGACACAAGTTCATTCCCCAACATCAATGATGATAGCAGAAGAGGGTGAAAGGGGGAACTCAAGTTTACGGAATGTGGTTGAAGTACACATTGACGGCGATCATAGCAAAACGCCCCGGAAGAAGAAACACCGTAATGATTTGAGGTCTATTATGAACGAGGATATTCGAATGATAGAGACTGAGGGTGATATGCGAAGGGCATACATGAAAGAAGAGCGTCGCAAGTTACTGAATTCACAGCACTGGAGTGGGATGAAGACGGATGGAAAGGAAGGAGAAGGATGTGCAGAGGATGCGGGCATATTGAAGCGTCTTATTAGTATGGAAGAGCCATTGCAGCGCAACGCCATTGTATATGAATGGAGTGATATACATGATGACCTCTATGTGCAGTTTACCCAGAAGGGCCTTGAGATTATGGAGCAGAAAAAATGTGACGTCACGCATGACATCTCTGCATCACGAGAGGTGTGTTATGGGAGTTTCCGTGATTGCGTTATTTTGAGCGAGTTTACGTATGGTGATCACTCTGCAGGTTTTATGCAGGCGTTTCGTCATGCTCAGCAGAGACGGCAGGAAAATCGTGACCAGGGCAGGGTCTTTGACTTTGCGGCGTACTTTTCCAGCCGTGTTGTGCCACAGAGGCTTTTGGATCTGCAAGAGGATGATCGCTGCCACTTTGAGCTGGAGGACCTTAGGGCAGCCTTTGAAGATGACATAAAGAATTTTAATGAAGTGGACACCGTACTGGTCTACGAGAATCAAGAGCGAGAGGTGGACGGTAATGGAAGGCGGCGGTGGGCGCCACACCCCACATTTCCTTTTGACGACAAGGACGGCATGGTGATAGACATTGTGGCGCTCAATAACACCGCCGCAATTCGGAACGCCTTGCCGCCGAAAAATACCACTTCTGGGGAAGCCGCATGGGCAGTCGTCAGTGTCATCTGCGGGCTG
>NW_916562.1:0-1815 GCF_000209065.1 Trypanosoma cruzi
ATAATTCGAAACAAAAACATAGACCACAGCGTGTGGTGCAGCAGCCGCTCGAAAACGATTATCCGAGTGCAGCACCGTTGTGGGCAAGATCTCGCGAAATTCCTCCAAGCAGCGGATAGTTCCGGGTTGTTTGGCGTCCAGTGTGTGAACACGCAAACAGACATTGAAAGAGAGTGTCTCTGACCACCACCATTCATAATTCGAAACAAAAACATAGACCACAGCGTGTGGTGCAGCAGCCGCTCGAAAACGATTATCCGAGTGCAGCACCGTTGTGGGCAAGATCTCGCGACATTCCTCCAAGCAGCGGATAGTTCAGGGTTGTTTGGCGTCCAGTGTGTGAACACGCAAACAGACATTGAAAGAGAGTGTCTCTGACCACCACCATTCATAATTCGAAACAAAAACATAGACCACAGCGTGTGGTGCAGCAGCCGCTCGAAAACGATTATCCGAGTGCAGCACCGTTGTGGGCAAGATCTCGCGAAATTCCTCCAAGCAGCGGATAGTTCCGGGTTGTTTGGTGTTCAGTGTGTGAACACGCAAACAGACATTGAAAGAGAGTGTCTCTGACCACCACCATTCATAATTCGAAACAAAAACATAGACCACAACGTGTGGTGCAGCAGCCGCTCGAAAACGATCCGCCGAGTGCAGCACCCCTGTGAGCAAGATCTCGCGAAATTCCTCCAAGCAGCGGATAGTTCCGGGTTGTTTGGCGTTCAGTGTGTGAACACGCAAACAGACATTGAAAGAGAGTGTCTCTGACCACCACCATTCATAATTCGAAACAAAAACATAGACCACAGCGTGTGGTGCAGCAGCCGCTCGAAAACGATTATCCGAGTGCAGCACCGTTGTGGGCAAGATCTCGCGAAATTCCTCCAGCAGCGGATAGTTCGGGGTTGTTTGGTGTCAGTGTGTGAACACGCAAACAGACATTGAAAGAGAGCGTCTCTGACCACCACCATTCATAATTCGAAACAAAAACATAGACCACAACGTGTGGTGCAGCAGCCACTCGAAAACGATTATCCGAGTGCAGCACCGTTGTGGGCAAGATCTCGCGAAATTCCTCCAAGCAGCGGATAGTTCCGGGTTGTTTGGCGTCCAGTGTGTGAACACGCAAACAGACATTGAAAGAGAGTGCCTCTGACCACCACCATTCATAATTCGAAACAAAAATTTAGACCACAGCGTGTGGTGCAGCAGCCGCTCGAAAACGATCCGCCGACTGCAGCACCGTTGTGGGCAAGATCTCGCGAAATTCCTCCAAGCAGCGGATAGTTCCGGGTTGTTTGGCGTCCAGTGTGTGAACACGCAAACAGACACTGAAAGAGAGTGTCTCTGACCACCACCATTCATAATTCGAAACAAAAATTTAGACCACAGCGTGTGGTGCAGCAGCCGCTCGAAAACGATTATCCGAGTGCAGCACCCCTGTGGGCAAGATCTCGCGAAATTCCTCCAAGCAGCGGATAGTTCCGGGTTGTTTGGCGTTCAGTGTGTGAACACGCAAACAGACATTGAAAGAGAGTGTCTCTGACCACCACCATTCATAATTCGAAACAAAAATTTAGACCACAGCGTGTGGTGCAGCAGCCGCTCGAAAACGATCCGCCGAGTGCAGCACCGTTGTGGGCAGGAGCTCGCGAAATTCCTCCAAGCAGCGGATAGTTCCGGGTTGTTTGGTGTCCGGAGTGTGAACACGCAAACAGACATTGAAAGAGAGTGCCTCTGACCACCACCATTCATAATTCGAAACAAAATTTAGACCACAGCGTGTGGTGCAGCAGCCGCTCGAAAACGATCCGC